>NC_064863.1:38270141-38445141 GCF_024139225.1 Suncus etruscus | reverse complement strand
CCTGAGATTTAAAGTTTATTTAAATTAGTCTTTATCTTTTTATGATAGCTACAATATAATTGAAGAAATATGAAACTGCATCAAATGGCCCCTTTTATATGCTTTTCCACTTACATATCATTAGTTACTTTGGACAAAACACATTTGAGTATTTTATGCCTGGTATCACATATTCCACATAAACATCTTTGAATACAATATGAAAAAGTATATATTTGAGATAGCTTTTATGACTGATTCAGGAAAATAAACTTTTATGTCTACTTTTGGAACTATTTACATTTTCATTTCTCAATATTGTACTTAGGCCTTCCCAGAAATCATCCTGAAAGCTACCATTCATATATGTGGAATAACTTTTTTAAGCATATTGATATAGATCCTAAGAATGCTCATATACTTGATGGAAATGCTATAGATTTACAAGCAGAATGTGATGATTTTGAAAAAAAAATAAAAGAAGCTGGAGGAATTGACCTTTTTGTTGGAGGTATGTGAAACATTTTGCCATTAATCTTTTTGTTTTGTTTTGTTTTTTTTTGGTTTTTGGGCCACACCCGGCGGTGCTCAGGGGTTACTCCTGGCTGTCTGCTCAGAAATAGCTCCTGGCAGGCACGAGGGACCATATGGGACACCGGGATTCGAACCAACCACCTTTGGTCCTGGATCGGCTGCTTGCAAGGCAAACGCTGCTGTGCTATCTCTCCGGGCCCCATTAATCATTTTTAATATTTGATTTAGGTCTATAAGCTAAATATTTTTATCATTGATTCAGCTGATTTCAGATGTACTTTTTTTACTCAAACATAATTTTAAGGTTATAAGTTGGAATTGTTTATGCCTTGAAAAATAGGTCTCTATCCTTGTTCTCCTAATAATCTTTAGAGTCTAGTTTACTACTATATAAAAGTTATGTGTTTCTTTTTCTAAATGGTATTTATTATTCTTCCACTATTGTTTGTTTATTTTTATTTGTTTTGTTATTTTGGGTTATTTTGGGTTATACCTGGAAGTGCACAGGGCTTACTCCTGGCATTTCTTGGTGGGGCTTAGAGGTCAATGTGGGGTGAAGAGGATAGAACCCATGTAAGGCAAGTACACTACCCACTGTACTATAACTTCAGCCCCATATTATTTATTTATTTATTTATTTATGTATGTATGTATGTTTATTTCAGCCACACTGAATGGTGCTCAGGGTTCACTGCTTACTACTGACTCAGCACTTGATGATCTCTCCTGGCAGGGTTTTGAGGACCATAGCTGGTGTTGGAGATCACACTGCTGGCAAATGCCCTCCCAGCTCTTTCTCTCTCTCTCTCTTTCTCCATCTCTCTCTCTCCTCTCTCCTCTCTCTCTCTCCTCTCTCTCTCTCTCTCTCTCCCCTTAGTTTTCTTATTAAGAACAGGATAAAACTCTAAACACTTTTGCTTATAGAACATAAGGACTTGGGGCCAGAGAGATAGCATGGCAATAGGGTGTTTGCCTTGCATGTAGCCAATCCAGGACGAATGGTGGTTTGAATCCCTGTATCCCATATAGCCAGCTAGCTTGGGACAGTGTCTGTGGAAATATGTTTGTGATGACCTAAACCATGTGGTTCTTACAAAATGGCATCTCTCCCTGCTCAGAACCTAAGAAGAAGCCTGCCATGTCCATGTGCCCTTTACAAAATGGCATCCCTCCTTGTTCAGAATTCAGATCCTAACATTTCCTTCTCTTCTTATGGATCTGAGTCAAATTTTTTTTTTAGGGCCACACCCAGCAGTGCTCAGGGGTTACTTCTGGCTATCTGCTCAGAAATAGCTCCTGGCAGGCACGGGGGACCATATGGGACGCTGGAATTCGAACCAACCACCTTAGGTCCTGGATCTGCTGCTTGCAAGGCAAATGCTGCTGTGCTATCTCTCCGGCCTCATAGTCAAATCTTTGACTCTCCTGAGGTTCCTCATTCTTGTCTATACTGTGGGCACATACTGGGACTTTAGCACAAACATCTTAATCAGGAAGGTTTTCTAGGGTGATTGAACCACTGTTCATTCCAGGAGGCAGATTCTTTCCATCACCTTTCCTGCTTCTGTAAACAAAAGGCTGATGTTTTGATTAAAGGCACAATAGAGGCCCAGTGGAAAGTTTCCCACTGTAGCCTCACAATAATTAGAAGAAAAAAAGTAATATTTAGCATAATATAAAATGCAGCTAGTTGATAAGAGTTCAAAATAAAAATATCTGCAGAGGAACATTTTTTTAGGTCCAGAAAAAGTTACATAGTCTAAGGTACCTATATTGCATGTTGCTGACACTAGTCAGCATGGAGTGTGTGATCCCTAGAGCATCACCATGAGTGATCCATGAGTACAAGGTGAGGAGTAAGCTCTGAACACTGCCGAGTATATTTGCTCCCAAATCTTTTTATTTTATCATTTGAAGATTTTTATGTTTATTATTATTTTTAGCTTGGGGGGTCACAGAGCTTTTTCCTCAGAGTTTATTCCTGGCAGTAGTTAAGGGACATATTGAGTGTTATATTGAGCCCAATTGGCCATATGCAAGATAAATGTCCTACCCTTTGTACTTTTGTTCCAGGCTGTTTTTGTTCATTTTTTATTATGTTCTAGCTCATGTGAGAAATATCTTGGGGACTCAATACTGAAAAGAAAGATTTATTGGGGTGTGGTGGGGATTACAGACAATAAAAACTTAACTGTATTTTGTACTTTTGCTTGCTGTCTACAAGACATTAGTAGCTTATATAATGGTTGAAACTCTCTTATCAAAGATTCTCATTGAGCCTTTTCCTTTCCATGAGGTTTTTGTCATTTCACATTTCTTTTAGCTGCAGTTCTTTGTTTTTCATTATGTTTCTTTCACTGTAAGCTATCTTAACTCCTCTTTGAACTTGAGCAAAAATATTCTTTTTTTACTTACATTGACTCATTACGTCAAAGTACATACTTTTTTTTTTTTACCATTTTTTGCTTTAGTCTTTGTAACTCTTCCCCTTCTTCCTCTCAAAATAATTTCTTTGATTTTTCCACTAATATCTTACCAGAGTCTTGTCCAGTATCTATTATACTATATTTGGTCATCCAGAACATTTCAATTTTTGGTAGAGCATTTGACTGCAGAATATTTCGTTTTTTTTTTTTTTTTTTTTTTTTCTGTTGGGGTACTTCATTAATGGATGCATAGAATCTCATAGGATTCTTTGCTGCTTTTGTTGATTAAGGTTTGTTATCACTGAGCCCGGAGAGATAGCACAGCGGCATTTGCCTTGCAAGCAGCCGATCCAGGACCAAAGGTGGTTGGTTCGAATCTTGGTGTCCCATATGGTCCCCCATGCCTGCCAGGAGCTATTTCTGAGCAGACAGCCAGGAGTAACCCCTGAGCAATGCCGGGTGTGGCCCAAAAATAAAAAAAAAAAAAAAAAAAAAAAAAAAGGTTTGTTATCATTGGATTTTCAAAATAAGACTTGGATTCTGGGTCTTACTACTTACCCTTCTTTTGTTCCAGGGTTTGGTTAATAAAAATCATTAAGAACTGAACCAAATGGGATCAAAATGTCAGCTTAATGAAAGGTAAAGTTGGATTAGATTGCAGGTTATGTTTGAGACCAGAATGGGATTTCCTATACCTTCCTCTAAATAGAACTAGTGTGATTAGAATAGCTCAAGAGTAGTAATCCATGGGGCCTAATCAATAACACAGGGGTAGGGTGTTTGCCTTGCATGCAGTCGATCCAGGTTTGATCCTGGCATCTCATATGGTCTCATAAGCCTGCCAGGAGTAATTTCTGAGTGCAGAGCCAGGAGCAACCCCGAAGTACTGCTGGGTGTGGTCCAAACAACAACAAAGAGTGCAATCCACCATTGCTCATTGATAAGGATATAGATTAGGAGACACTTTTAATGGAACAGAAAAAGGAAGAAATATATACATGTATTGTTCCTCTGCTAGCAAAGGTATGAGAAAGTCATACCTGAATCACCTCTAGCAATACAATCACACAATAAGTTTTTATAAACAGACTTGAACATTATTATTAACCTTTAAATGATTATAAGATAGTTTGTCTTTAAAAAGCTTTCTGTTTATAATGCAAAAAATAAGTGAAGGCAATGACAAAAATTTCACTTTTGGTAAGAGGATTAGATTCTTTAATTTTTAGGTAACAGTAGTCAGCTAAAGGGAGTAAGCATTGATTAGTTGGGAAAGAGTCTGGGAAGTCATGAAATTGTTACCAAAAACAAAAACAAAAAAAAACAAAAAACACCAAGAATTAGGGAATCTTAGATCTTCAAAGAAAAAGTTCATTAACCTTCTGTAGTGCTACCATTACATGCTGCAGCTTGAAATGCCTGCTTGCTTTCTTCATCCCCATTACATTCTCAGAATTTTAAGAAAAAAATATGATGTTTGGTCTGGAACCACTACTTGGGTCATTGTTATATTGCCTGGCAGAGTATCTGAGTCTAATCATTTTTCTAGCTCCTATTTTGTGGGTAGCAGAGCAGGTATAAGGAGAGAAGAACCAGTGCACCTGTCAGCAGGCTCAGACATCAACAGGTCATTCACTTAGGCAGCTGTTATTTTCTGAAAGCCTTTTATGTCTCATGTGCTGTTCTAAATGTTGACGTGACAGTTATGAAAAGATAGTAGTTTCCAGTCAAGCTTAATTTTTGCCCCACAGAACTGTAGAAGCAGACACTTGAATATTGGAGATGTAATTTGTAAAGGTAATGACATGTGAGTCTAGACAAGTGCTTTTCAACTTTTTTTTTTCACATTGATCTATGCACTGATAATTGATAACCTCTGGGTTAGACATAAAGACCAAATAGTGTCCGGAGTGATAGCAAAGCGGTAAGGCACTTGTCTTACATGCAGCCAACACAGGATGGAACCTGCTTTGAATCCAGGCATCCCATATGGTCCTCCAAGCCTGCCAAGAGCAACTTCTGAGTGCACAGAGCCAGGAATAATCCCTGTGCACTGCTGGGTGTGTCCTCCCCCCACCCAAAAAAAAGACCAAATAAAATTGTGATTTTTAGATTTTTCTTTAGAAATCCAAAGATTAAAATTCTAAACTTTTATAATGCTCTAATGCATTCTAAACATTTTAGAAGTACACTTTTCTACTAGGAATTCTCAGTGGTCACTCAGGGCCAGTAAGGGAATAGTATTGACCCTTTCCCACTGATTTTTGATGCACTTTTATATGACTTTGCACTGGTGTTACTCTTTGTCTACTTCCTATTTTTTTCTAGAATACTTTTTTCTTGGTTCTAACCTTAGCTCTTTAAGTGATATGTAGAGAAAAAAACGTAGGTAGGCAAATTTGTATATTTGAATAGAAATAGAAAGTACTGTTTGTAAATCTGGAGAGAAATGTTTACCTTTAACATAGTACTCCATACTTAATAGTGGGGACAGTCTGCATAGTACCCACATGCAGTTCTGGTTTTAAGTTTTCTCGTTAAAAAGTCATAGATTGTTATACATTGGTTGTTTTACCTGCTTCCTGAATCTTTCATTTCTCTGATTCTTCAAGACATTCTGATATTTATCATAGTTTACCTGATTAAAAACCAGAGACAGTTTGTTAAGATCATTAATACCTGTTATAGGGCCAGAGAGAGAAAGTAAAGCAAGTAGGGCGCTTACCTTGCACCCAGCAAGTTCAGTCTTCAGCATCCAGTATCGTCCTCCAAGCATACCAGCAGTGATTTGTGAGTGCAGCGCCAAAATTAACCTCTCTGTACCACAAGCAGTGGCTCCTAAACAAAAACAAACCAAAGGAGTACATGTTATCATTAAAGTAAATAGGCAAAACATAAATGTAACATTTTTACTAAAGAATTTACTAAATTTAGTAAAGTTTACTAAAGAATTTAGAAATCTGACTAGTAGGGTACATCTATATGAAACTTGTTTTAAAATTTGATTTAAAACTATCCTTTACTTCATAGTATGCTTTCCTTCTGCTTTCCTTCAAATAATGTCATATTCTTATAAATATAAGCTGTGTATATAAGATATATGTATGTATATATAAATCTTGTTTTTGAAGGGCGATTTTTTTGGGCGACACATGGTGACACTCAGGGGTTACTCCTGGCTATGTGCTCAGAAATTGCTCCTGGCTTGGGGGACCATATGGGATGCCTGGGGAGCGAACTGCTGTCCATCCTGGGTCAATCACGTACAAGGCAAATGCCCTACCTCTGTGCTATCGCACCTGCCCCATGTATATATATATATCTTACAGGAAATCCTAGAGTGTAAGAACTGGCAGTAGGTTTTCATAAAGTAGTGCTTTCAGATTGTTGTTATCACTCATTATTACATGAAATCAATATGGTCTGTCATTTCCAGCTTTTCCTTTTTTTGTATGTTAATGAAATGGAATTAATTTGTATGACTCCTAATAAGGGTTTTATTTCAGACCATCCATTCTTGCTTTTATTGTACTTCATATGTTTAAATGTGCTAGATACAGTTTGGAATATTACTTCAAATGAATACAGTAAAAATGTTTGAAAAAATGTATTGCCCTAGATAATCTTTTGTCTAATTTAGACATTTTTATTAGTGAAAAAACAATACTACATGATACTACAGTGACACCCACAAGTTCATTACCCCATTTAGAATAAAGCCAGCCAATTTAATGTATAAATATGAAGATTACTTAGACTAGAGATAAGAAGGCAGAGATTTGCATTTTCTTTATTTTTCTAATGTACTAACCTGGAACATATTCTATGATATCTTGAGGCATAATTTTCTCTTGATTTTAAAAGTAGTAGGAAGTACAGATGCTTAGTTACCTCACATGATTGTTGAAAATATTTCATTGTTGGATGATGCATGTGAAAATACTTTATAAAATGTAAAAAATATTCTAAAGATACAATTTTACTGCTATTACACTCATGCTAGCTCTAGTTCATTGCTTAAACATATGGAAATATTTTAATGAAATACAGAAACAGACTTACAGTATTGAAAATCACCCATTCAGTAAAAATAAGGTAAGTACTCTTGACTGCTCCTTTGAGGGTTTTTTTTGTTTTTGGGCCACACCTGGCTCTACACTCAGGGCTCACTTTGAGTGCACATGGGGGCTGTATGTAGCCAGGGATTGAACCCAGGTCAGCCATGTGCAAGGCAAGATCCTTACCCAAAATATTATCACTTTGGCCCTTGACTATGTCTTTATTCTTAAAAAGATGTTGGCATTATTTCCCTTATCTGAAAAATGCTGTTTGTTTATTTGTTTTTCTGTGTTATGTATTTGTTTTGAAAGGAATTGGTCCAGATGGTCATATCGCTTTCAATGAACCAGGATCCAGTTTAGTTTCAAGGACAAGATTAAAGACTCTAGCAATGGACACCATTTTGGCAAATGCTAAATATTTTGATGGAGATTTATCAAAGGTTCCAACTATGGCTCTAACAGTTGGTGTGGGGACAGTAATGGATGCTAGAGAAGTAAGAATTTAATATTCTTTGATATCGTTTTCCCCCTTGATGCATGTTGATTTCAGAGGAATTAATGTTCAGAACTAGTGTTATTAGTGTGTATCCTGTTCATAGTAGAACTTGATTTTCTAGTTCATGGTAACCTCTGTCACTCATTAACATTTAATTTATAACAATATAGTTTTGGAAAACTAAATAATAACCTCTCTTTGGGGAATTTTGCTTCACATGCCTATTCCTGTTTGAGTCCCACAATATAATATTTTGTCATCCACTTTGGTTTGTTTGACTTTTGATCAAACTGATAACTGATTTTTGATAACTGATCTTGAAGAAATATATTTAGGCTTGCACAGACAAGTAGAATTGATGTTTAAATGGAGTTTCTCATCGAAAATGAGTATTACGTATATTTTAAAAGTGTCCTTTAATGCTGAGTTGCAAAGTAAATATATACTTATGTGCATATATTAAAAAATATTTGTTCTTTTCTGTTTTCTGAGTCACAGCCAGTGGTGCTTAGAGATTGCTCCTGGCTCTGTTTTAGGGATCACTCCTGGTAGGGCTTCTGGTTGGCCACTCACAGTACCAAATACCTTAGCTGCTATATTCTCTCTGGTTGCTTCAAAGTCTCTTTTGCACATCATTGTTTTCTGTGCTTACTTACAGTCATTATAGTATATTAACATAATAATACACAACAAGATACACTATACCACAGTACAGTGCTATACTACAAGAACTAGTTTTACTTAAATTCAGAAAAAATTCTCTTTGTGTTGCTGTTACCCAAGAAAGTAAAAATAATTACTTCAGGCCATGAAGAAATAGATACCATTTATTCTACTCTCAAATGATAATGGAGCTCAAAACTGATTTGGAGAAAAAGGTTCTTTGGGCCAGAGAGATAGTAGAGCACATAGTGCACTTGCCTTGCAAATGGCTAACCTAGGTTGGACCCCGGTACCACATATGACCCCCTGATCCCTACCAGGAATAACTGAACACAAAGCCCTGAGTAAGTTCTGAGTATAGCTGGTGTGGTCAAAAAACCCCAGAACAACCCAAAAGATTGTGAGTTGAAGCATGTTTTAACTACTATTTCACAAATGATATTGTAATTTTTCAGGTTATGATCCTCATAACAGGTGCACATAAGGCATTTGCTCTGTACAAAGCAATAGAAGAAGGAGTCAATCACATGTGGACTGTCTCAGCTTTCCAGCAGCATCCACGAACTATTTTTGTATGTGATGAAGATGCCACTTTAGAATTAAGAGTTAAAACTGTGAAATACTTTAAAGGTGAGCATTAAAATTTCAGAAGTGAAACATGAGTATGTTTCACTGTAATTTGGAGTTGACAGTTAAACATTAATTTGACTAAGATGTTAGCTACTGTGTCCACTGTGGCCTATTAAAGACTGGAGTTGTGCTGATACATTAGCAGGTAGGCATTTTAAAGAACTGAAATGCCTAAAACTAACCTCAGACAATATACCGCCAGCATACATTCCTATTTTCTTTTTTTTGGGTCACACCCGGCAGTGCTCAGGGGTTGCTCTTGGCTCTAAGCTCAGAAATCGCTCCTGGCAGGCTCTGGGGACTATATGGGATGCCAGGATTCGAACCACCGACCTTCTGCACGCAGGGCAAATGCCTTACCTCCATGCTATCTCTCCGGCCCCAAGAAATCTGTAACTGGCTGTGATCAATTAAATGTAAACACCACTGCACTCGGACCAGCCATTCCTATTGTTTTTAATGAAGAGAATTTCTTTTATCTATATTTCCATTAAATACGGTTTTGTTACTTAAAATTTGATGAAATCTATTACTTGCATATTTAGTATATAAGGGTTAAATCCAATAGGAAATTTATAGAAATGACCTTTATGATATTCTAATTATAGTTATCCTGGCCCAGTCTCTCTCCAAGCTATATTTAGCAGTTAATCTTTGGATAATGTCTTTTCTATCACTTTTTCATTTAATCTGCAATTTAAAAAATATAACTTCATACATACTTGAAGTTTAAAATGACTAAATTTCAACATAGCATGAAGAGAACTCTTCAAGTAAGCAGAGGTTCGATTTTTCAGACTTTTGTGTGTATATATATATATTCCTTTAGTTTCTAACTCTGATTTAGTTTAGTAATTTTTAAATCTTAGTCCCAGGTTGTATATATAAAAACCACATAGTTATTGTATTGGGTGATTTAGAAGATTTTCAAGTAAATATGACTGCACTCAACTTAGAATTAATTCCTTGCTCACGACTCAAATCAAAATCCAAATCATACATATAAATGAAGTTTATAAGGATTCTTTATAAAGCATCCATTAATTTTGTTGGTATCATCATTATAAATTGGCTACCACAAAAGATGTATAGTGTGTGCCCTTTTGGGCACATTTAATATTTTTACTTTAATATATAACATGCAATAGAAAAGCTGTACTGAATCAACCAAACTTGTTTTTCATAGGCATCATTCATTATGATAGAGGTAAAGACATTAGCATGTTTGGTTGCCTCTAAGACATCCTCCCCATCATGTCTGAAATTGAAATATTTTTTAAAAATTTATCAATTTTAATTAATATTATTGAGATCAGAGAAATAGTATAGTGAGTATTTACAGTTGCATATGCAACTGAGCCAGAAGTAAGCTCTGAGTACAGCTTAGTGTGGCCCCCAAACTTAAAATAAACCAAATAATTACCAGATTATTTTCAAAGTGATTAATAAGTCATTAAATTTAAATATTACCAGCTTCTGGTTAACTTCACAAATGAAAGTGGAGCCTATCTCAATGATGGTTGTAAATGAGATAGAGCTATTAGACATTTTTTTTTTAATTTTTGTTTGTTTGTTTTACTTTGGGTTTTGGGGCTGTACCTCATGGTGCCCAGGGATTACTTCTGTTTTTTTGGTTTTGGGTTGTACCTGATGGTGTTCAGGGGTTATTCCTGCTTCTGCACTTAGAAATTGCTCTTGGCAGGCTCAGGTACCACCCAGGGGTCTGTCTTGGGTTGGCCATGTGCAAGGCATGTGGTCACTTCAGTCTTTCTTTTTTTTTTTCCTTTATTACTCCTGGCTTTGCACTCAGAAATCACCCCTGGCAGGCTCAGGGACCATATGGGAATGTGGGATTTGAACCACTATCTATCCTGGTGTGCAAGGCAAATGCTCTACCACTATGCTATCACTCTGGTCCCGATTTGGCTAAATTAATTGAAGTTTTACCCTGACTTCTTAGTAGTCTTTCAAATTTCATCACAAATGTTAAATTCTTTTGAAAAAGTAATAGAGGAAATCATCATTATACACATTTTAATGCCAGTTTTAAGGAGATTTATTTAACAATAATGGTTTCTGGTACCAGCAATACTTGGCTAAACTTCTGTACATGTCTGCTTTTGGTTTTGTTGAGGGGGAGGAGGATCCCAGCAACATACAGGAAGCTATGGACCATTCCCAGGGATACTTTTCCATACAAGTCAGACATGTAATATGCTTGAGCCCAGCAGTGCTGGGAGCCACCAGAGCTGTGGAACCACTTGGATCATATTGTTAAGGGTCTTGAGGGTTACATCTTATATTTATATATAAATATATATGCATATATATGAGGGTTACATACTTATACATCACATGGAAATACTTATACATCGTATGGGGTTACCATGCGATTCTAGTTATCAAACTTGAGGCCTTGTGCAAAACATATGCTCCTCCACTTAGATCTGGATTCCTGTACTTGTTTTATGATGTTCATTGTTGATTATCGAAAATATTTTACAATATTTTAGCAAAACAAACAGCACATAAAATAGTCACTACTTAAATCGTCTGCTACTGTAGGAACTTATTTAGTTGATTTTCATAGTTCTGTCAAATAGGTGTTTTCATAGTGATTGTGGATGAGTTAACAGGTTTTGTACAGATGTTAAATCACTTATTCAATCATATAGCTAATATGTGGACAAAGCTGAGTAACTGAAATTAGGCGTAATTGGATTCTGAGTTTCTGTCCTCTATGTTAAACTTCCTCAGGTAGAAATACTACATTCAAGCTATGATAAAACTATAAATATCCTTGTTTTCCCCTATATATACAAAATTATTGTTTCTATATAGTTACAGATAATTTAAAGCAGAAGAAAAGTATTAATGTATATTTAGTTAGTTCACATATAGAGATTCTTAGCTCTTATAAAAGATTTTATTTTTTGTTTTTCGTTTCAGTTTGATTTTTGGACCACCCCCAAGGGGGTCCTTGAGAATTACCCTAGCTCTACACTCAGGAATCCCTTCTGACAGGTTTGGGACCATATGGGATGCCAGGGATCAGAACTAGGTTGGCTGTGACCATATGGGATGCCAGGGATCAGAACTAGGTTGGCACACTGCCCCCTCTTCTAAAACATTTTGACGTATTAACTTTCCATGAGATAATTGCTCTTTCTTCATTTTTAGGAGATTTTACATTTTCTTGTTTGTAGATGTAATATGCTTTTTCTTTTTCTCTTTCTGTTTTTTTGGGTCACACCAGCAGCGCTCAGGGGTTACTCCTGGCTCTATGCTCAGAAAGTGCTCCTGGCAGACTCAGGGGACCATATGGGATGCCAGGATTCAAACCACGGATCTTCTGCATGCAAGACAAACGCCTTACCTCCATGCTATCTCTCTGGCCCTGCTTTTTCTATATAAGTTATTCTGAAGACATTTAGGATGTTAGTCTCTGTCAGGTTATTTCCTTCAATATGGAGAAAAGTGAAGAGAGATGGTTACAAGACCATTTTACAGTAAGGAATTTTGATACAAGCAGTAGATATTTATAAATTCATACATATTACATATATTTATATATATACTTTCAAATACTTTCTATAATTATGAATGATAGTTATCATCTGTGAGTCTTCTAAACTCTATATTGTTTATAGTAACTTTAATGGCCTACCTCTCTGGCCCCAAGGCCTTACTATTATTTAATAATAGGGATACTGGGGCTGGAAAGATAGCATGGAGGTAGTGCTTTGCATGCAGAAGGTTGGTGGTTCGAATCCCGGCATCCCATATGGTCCCCCAAGCCTGCCAGGAGCGATTTCTGAGCATAGAGCCAGAAGAAACCCGAGCGCTGCCGGGTGTAATCCCAAAACCAAACCAAACCAAAACAAAACAAAACAAATAGAGATACCATTATAGTTTAACCTGAAAGTCCCAATATTGGTATAAAGGCCAAAGTTATGGGGACAATTAAAAATTTAAAATGAGTCTCCAGGAAATTTCCAAGATGCTATTTGTCAATTTGTTGATTAATTCTCCGCTCATTTCTTCCAGAGTTCTTAACCTCCTTTGAACATTCAGGGGATCCTTTCTCTCTCTGCAGTTGTAATAGCAGCAGCCTTCACAACAGCAAAAAGAGTAGTGCATGTTTTGGTGGTGTTTATTAGTCCTGAGAAAAACATTCTTAATGTGATAACATTTTTGGAATAAAAAAGCCCTCAAATCAGTATAATACATAAGTGTTTACTGATGAATTATCAGTTGTCCACTTGATAAATGGACAACTATTGATAGATGAATCAGATATTCAAGGATATTTATCATAGGCTTTTATATCTAAAGTATTAGTGGAGAATAGGGAAGCTATATAACATTATCACTATAGGAATATTCAAGAGTTTCAGGTTATATTATATAAAAATATGGTATAAAATCTAAATATGGTATAATATGTTGAATACATTGTTTTCCTTTTTTGAACTGAGATATTTTATATAAAAGACCAGCAAGTAACTGACTGTCATATAATAGTTTCAGGAAGAATTGGTCAAATACCTTTTTCCTTAATTTGATTTTTTTAATTTTTTTTATTTATTTTTAATTATGTGAACAATGATGCAAAGAGGACAAGGTAAAGTTACTGTGAAAGGACAATCACCCAAAAACAGAGTTCTCAGAAGAAATCCCCCCGCTGACACCTTAATTTTGAATTTACAGTCAAAGAACATTAAGAAAAATAAAACCGAACCCATGTACAATTACTTTGTCCCACAAGTCCCCAAATTGTAGTACATTGTAACATTTCTTAGTGGTACACCAAGCAATCTAAAGCCATAAAATTTATAAAACTTAAACTTGAAGGCATAGTATTCTTAATTTGATTTTTTAATATACTAGCTGTTGCTATTTCAAACTTCCCATTATCCACCTTAATTTGAATTTTTTATTCTAGCCGCAAAGACAATTTTTTTTTTTTTTTTTGGTTTTTGGTTTTTGGGTCACACCCGGCTGTGCTCAGGGGTTACTCCTGGCTGTCTGCTCAGAAATAGCTCCTGGCAGGCACGGGGGACCACATGGGACACCGGGATTCGAACCAACCACCTTTGGTCCTGGATCGGCTGCTTACAAGGCAAACACCGCTGTGCTATATCTCCGGGCCCTGCAAAGACAATTTTTGTCTCTCCAAATCCCTTTCCCTAAAAGATATTCTTCCTTATTCTCAAACATACTTTTCTTTCAGGTCTAGCCCTGACACCACTGTCTTTAGATCCTTTTCAGTTTTATCTTAGGATTCTTAAACTATAGGATCATTCTGTTCTTCGCCATCTCCTTTTTCCTCTTTTTAAGTCGAATTGTATTTTACAGTAAAAATAAAAAGTTCTGGATTTAACTAAGCCTTAGTTACTATTTGGAGATAAGGGAGAAAAAATTTATTTCTAATGATAAAAAAAAATTTTTAAAGTGAAATAGGCAACATTTAGTCAGATTTAATCAAAAAGTCATTCAAGCTTCTGTAGATGAGAACCATTCTTATTTTTTGTTATTTTCCAAAAAAACCTGTACACATTTTAATTCTAGATTCTATAAATAATTGTAAAATCTTTCTTAAGTAGAATCTAAACGTTCTAAAGCATTTTTGAATCATTACTGTTGTATCAGATGGGAACCAAAATACTGTCATTAAATATCTATCTTTCTAAAGTAAATGAGACATAATTCAAAGTAACAAATAGAATTTTGCATTTTTTCTTTAAGGTTTAATGCATGTGCACAATAAACTTGTGGATCCTCTATACAGTATGAAAGAAGGAAATTGAAGATTGGAGCAAATTCTGCTTGAACAGAACACTTCATAAGTGTAAATGAATTTGCAGCTATGCAATATGATAAAACCTTGGAGTTTTTTTTAAGATGGTTATTTTGAATTTCAACATTTATATGTTAAACATTCCACATTTGGAAAGTGTCCACATTTTATACTAGAGTTTAGAAGTCAGTGACTTTCTCAATTAAACAGCTTTTTATTGAATGAAATCTCTTAGCTACCCTATAAAACATCACAGAAATGAAATGCCTGCCTATTTAAAAATTTCAAGTACCATTCATTATTAGTGGCATTCTTAAATCTGTTTCTTAATCACATAAAGACACTCTAGACCTTTTAAGATTCAAACTATCACAAAAAAAAATTTACTTTTGTAACACTAGTATATTTTGTGTGCATTGCACACAAGCTTTCTGCACGTGTTGCCTTAATCATCTCCCTGCAGTAACACATGGGCATTAAAAGTCCTGCTATATATTGTTGTACAGAGAATTAGGGGATAACAGTGCCTAAAAATACAGCTTATGTTCTTTTGGAAAGTATGTACAAGTGCATGTTTTCTGTGCACTTTCTTCTACTGCACTTTTTTTTTTTTACAGATGTGCTTATTTTCATTTAGTGACTTGGGTTCCCACTCTTAATAGAAATATTTTGGCAGTTATGAGCTTTATACCTAGCAACTCAGAGGAAAAACTACTAAGAAGAAATTTTTCTGATTACTGCTAAACTTCATAAATGACCAGCTTTATTCCTTATATGTAAAGATAAAATGATTTAGTAGCTATTAAACTAATGACTGTAAGCTACTTTAAAATGCTATAATTTGCATCATTAAATTGCAAGTAAAATATATTGTTTACTACCTTTACTCAAATAAAGCTTATTAATAAAAAAACCAAGTTATCTAAACTTTATTTCAGAAATTTAAAGGTTATATGCATCTAAGAGATTAGTTATGTTGGTAGCTATGCCTGCATTTGCCTTTTGTTTTGTGCTACAATGCAATTTGTATTATCTAAAGACTCCTGCCCACAATTCCTCAGTTTTGTTCAATAAGAGTTCTTTATAGAAGTTAACTGGTAAAATCAGTTAAGAGACATCTGTGAAAGATAATTTTACATATATGGTTTTAAAATCCTTCAGTATGCAGTAGAGATGGTAGTGGGAGTTAAGCCCCAAAGACCCTGCAGGTCCAATCCCCAGCACTAGTCCTTTGACCTGGTCCAGGTGATGCTTACACTGCAGCACCCAACCAGCACCACATCCTCTGACCCTCAAGTAGTCACAGAACAGAAATCATGATTTAGAAAAATACCTTTTGCACTATGACTACTACAAGTAAAACTTCCCTAATGAGTTAGTTTAAAAAGGATTAAATGCCTGAGGCTGAGGCAATAGTACAGTAGATCAGGTCACTTTGGGTCACTTCTATGTCAACCCAAGTTTGATCTCCAGCAGCACCACGTCCCCCAAGCAAAACCAGCAGTGAACCCTGAGAAAGAGCCAAGAGTAACCTTGGTCACCATAGGTTTGTTCTAAAAACAAAAATAAAAATTGAAACAAGGATCAAATTTCTCTGAATTGCAAGCATACCAACAATATAAATGCTGCAAAGTATTTCCATTAGTGTGAGGTTCGAAAATATTCATCTTCCCTTGGTAATACATTTTAGTAATTATATTAAAACGCTTTATCAGTTCCAAAATACTATTTTCATGGAGTCTTACATTTCATCTGTTCTATTAGAAGAAATGGATAGGGAAGACATTTGCTTTATGTCTTAAAGTTAAATAGGCCTAAATTATAGGTTATACATAAGTAAATCCTCACTCCTAATTTATAATAACCCTAGTCTAAAAATTAAGTCATAGTCCTCAAAGGCAGTTGTCATCTACCTCATTCAATTTATTCAAAGTGAAGGTCAAAAATCAGTTACAGCATCTTCCTGTAGTACACTCTAGCCTCCAGTTTATTCATCAGCTGAGTTGTGATGGCAGCTCAGAATGCATGCCTTGGAGAAAGATGACTGACAGTGTATTCTCAACTAAATTTCTTGACTATTTTAAAGCTCAATATCCTAATTATGAAAGAATAATCACTAAATTGTAATTAGCAGATGCTACAAAAGCCAAAGACCTACACTGACATGTTTTATCAGAAGACAGTACTCATATTTCACTGGGATGCATCTGCAGTCCATCTAGTTTTCTCATTTTGACAGGTACTTTCCCCAGGACTGGGAGCCAAAAGGGCTAGTCAGACTAAGTGATGCTTGGGGTGTGAATTCAGTGCCAGGAATTTTGAATATCAGAACTTGTGCTCCACCACAGCCAAGGAGGGAACATGAGTGAAGTAGTAGTTCAGGCCCCATCACTGTATGTCCCTCTTTTCCCAGAACAGTTGATCCAAACTAGGCATGCATGACTGAAAATAAAGTAACTCTTGTACAGATTTATCAAAAAATAATTTGACTTTAATATCTGATGCAAAAGCATCTAAATTTATAACAAATTGAGCTATACCATGATATTGAAACTACCTAAGGCTAGAACAAAATAGAATCTTTCACCATAAGGAAAAAAATGCCTAAGAACAAATGAAGATTCACCAATTGCTGTGTCATGCACTCTAGTATTAGAAACATCTTTTTTTTCTAAATAACAATTTAATGGAGATAAGAAATAACCGGGCTAGAGAGACCAGTCCAGTGATTTGGAAGTTTGTCTTGCAAGGCACCCTGACTTCAATAGGAGTGATCTCTGAGCACAAAACCAGGAGTAAGCCTTGAGTATAATCAAATGTAAACCACCCCCCCCCCCCAAAAAAAAAGTTCGGTTTCTACTAAAAGCAGAAAATAAGAGATTTGGCAAATGTCACCTTGCTAGAGCTACAGAATAACAATTTGAAGCCAGAATTCAAGATCTTACTCTCATCTCTACCACTTTTCAAATAAAAATTCATTTAAATATGAGACTATAACAATTTTGTATTTTTCTTACTGTTGCTAATATATAAATTACTGGGGCTGAATCAATAATAAAAAGGGCATTTGCCTTGAACTCAGCTGACTGGGTTTGATTTCCCCAGCACCCCATATAATCACCACTCACCCAGGAGTGGTTCCTAAGCACAAAACCAGGAGTAAGCCCTGAACAGGATCAGGTGTGGGCCTCCCCCAATCCCCTAAAGAATACAAATGATTACCAAAAAAAAAAAGACTGCACAATTTTTATGTTCCACAAATTACTATTTATCAGGCTGTGTTTTCAGGACTTTTATAAAAGCATCTTTGGGAACTTCAACATTGCCAATTTTCCGCATTTTTTTCTTTCCTTCTGCTTGTCTCTTCAAAAGTTTCATTTTTCGAGTAATATCACCACCATACTGAAAAATATTTTTGAGAATTGAGAGTCTAAACCACTTCACAGAAAAACGCAATAGCATTGTTAAAACCACTTTACGATTATCCCAGAGACAGTAATCTGAAAATTTCTTCTCCTACCTCCTCAAAGAGTAACACTTTTTATTTATTTATTAATTTTTTGTGATGAGGATGAAGACTTAGAAAACCTAATATGCTGCATTATGAATGTCCAGGAAGAATTAGCTATATACTGACTAACTTTATGTTTTCTTTGTTTTTTTTTTTTTGGTTTTTTTTTTTTTTTTGGGGGGGGGGGTCACTCCCTGCAGCGCTCAGGGGTGGACCATATGGGATGCCGGGATTCGATCCACCGTCCTCCTGCATGCAAGGCAAATGCCTTACCTCCATGCTATCTCTCGGCCCTTAACTTTATGTTTTGATGCACGACTAAAGCTTAAAAGAAGCTCATAAAGGCATAAAGATGCTTAGTCCTTATGATAAAATTTTGAGAAGACAACATTGAATTCTTTTAATGTAATTTCATAAATTGATAGAACTCAGCAAAGTAAGGGAGATAACAGTCTAAACACCACAGTAACAGCCATTGTCTTTAGAAATTTTCCTCATAAATTAATAAAATATTTTATTCTAAGGGACCAGAGTGATAGTACAGTAGGTAGGGTTTTTGCCTTACATGTGGACAACCCGGGTTTGATCCACAGCATCCCATATGGTCCCCTGAGTATGCCAGGAGTAATTTCTGAATGCAGAACCAGGAATAAACCTTGAGCACTAGAGTATGGCTCAAGTAGTTATTTTGATCATAACTGTTCTTAAATATTTAACATTTATAAAAGGTAATGTTTATAAATAAGATGAAAATACATTTAAGAATATGAAAATGTTATTAGAGACAAATGAAATTTCTATTTTTTAAGCAGCAAACTTGAATATGAAATAAAGAATATAAACCAGCAACGGGGGCTGGAGTAATAAATACAGCAGATAGGGTGTTTACCATGCACAAACCTGGGTTCAATCCTTGGCATCCCATAGGGTTCCCCAAGACTGCCAGGAGTAATTTCTGAGAGCAAAGCCAGAAGTAACCCCTAAGCATCTGTTGCTGGGTTTGGCCCCAAAACCAAAACCAACACCCTGCCCCCCCCCAAAAAAAAAACACACCAAAAACCAAGAAACAGCAATGGTAACCAATACAGCTCCTTTGATTTTAAACTCGTGATACTACAAAGCAGAATACAGACACTTACACATTTCGCTAAAACATTTTTCCTGTAAGGTTTCACACTGTAAAAGAGAAAATTGCATGTAAGTACAGAATTTCATTATACTTTTTACAAAGGACCCAAATTCCTAAAAACATTATCTTTTTACAAAATAACTAAATTTAAAAAACAATTTTATCTTTATAAAATACTAGATTGCTCATTTTCTATCAGTATAAAATTGACAGAGAAAACTGAAAGTTTAAATGCTTTTTGTGTATTTGGGATCAAATACAAAAATGAATTCAAAGTGAATAAGAAAATACCATTTATTAAGAAAAGAGTCAAGGCTCATATGTAATCTTGACTAAGTCATATGTAAGTATGTTATAACCATGATTAGTATAATTAAGTAAAGACTGTCTCAACCTAAAAATTACTATTTACAAAATATTAATTTAAAATAGTTATCTCATTATTAACTCAAGTAAATATGATCAAGAGTAATGAATATAAATACTGCTTTTAGAAAATCTATTTCAAAGTAAATATTAAAAAATAAACTATATCTTACCAGTTAATAAGCTAAGTTTCTAAAAATATAATCACTTCATTCTTATATTTTTCATAAAGAGAAAAAACTTCATTAAAATAGTCTCTAGGGACCAGAGCAATAACACAATGGGGAAGGTGTTTGCCTTGCAGATGACCAACCTGGATTCAATCTGTGTCATCCCATATGGTCCCCTGAGCTTGCCAGGAGTGATTCCTGAATGCAGAACCAGGAGTAACTCCCAAGCACCATGGAATGTGGCCCCCCCAAAAAAAAGTGAAGCTAAGTGAAGTATTTTCTAGGTGCTAGAAAGATAGTACAGCAGATAGGGTTCTTGTCTTGCTCAAAGCCAAATCTGTTTGATATCTGGCATCTAATCTAGTTCCCAGTGCTGCCAGGGGCAACGCGTGGGTGCAAAGCCAGGTGCTAACCCTGAGTATTGCCAAGTATGCTCTCCCCCACACCAAAATAAAACCCAATAATATAAAATATTCTTTACCTAATAGCTACATTTAAATTAAAATGATTATTTTCCATTTAAATTATACTTGCAGGATGTTCCAGAGTTAACAACCTAATCTCTAGGTATTCATTATATACAAAATAACTAGTTAGTTAGGGAAAATAGAGACCAAAGAGATATTACAGCGGATAACATTCACACCTCACATGCAGTTGAACTGAGTTCAATCCCTGGCACCACATAAGGTTGCCTCAGCATCCTGCCAGGAAAGATCCATGAGTACAGAGCAAGGAATAAGCTTTGTTTAACAGCACTGGGTTGTTAAATAAAAGCAAAGAAGTAAAACTCATTATAGATAAAGGCATAAAGTTTACCCAAAACTGTATAAAAAGTGAAATATAATTCCACCATTACCCATGTAATAGCTTTAGCCTGAGCTATAAATAGCATGTCATTTCTAAAATCAATCTAGGAGCTAAAATTAGTTCCAACTTACTTTTCTCTTGCAATAATTTTACTTCCAATAGCAGCTTGAATTGCTATTTCAAAGAGCTGCCTCGGAAGACAATCCTTTAAACGTTCACAAATAGCTTTTCCAACAGAGTATGCTTTATCTCTAAAATAGAGATAAAAAATAGAGATAAAAATGCAACTATTTACACAACTTAAATAAGAATGTTCAATGTATCTTTCTAGTCATATGCATAATCAGTATCAAGATCCTAAGGAGATTCAAATGAAACTATTATAAATATCTCCTACAATAAAAACTATACTGGTAATAAAAATAGTATGACAGAAAATCAAGCAAAATATACATTACAGAATAAAAACCAATTTATGATGCCTATTCCCATACTCATAATAAACTATTAAATATTCTGACTGCTTACACATATATACTTTTCTGCATACTTATACTTATCTTTTTATAATTTCAATTTAATGGTCTTTTTGCTTTAAATGCTTAAAGTAGATTTGCATATGGCTGCTTCGTAACTTATTTTAATTGATCTATTTCTTAAACATGTAAGTTCTTTCATTTTTCATCATACATTTTTTTTATAACAAAAATTCTTGTTCTCAATTCTAAATTTCACAATTGAAGTAATTTTTTTTACTTGATTTTACCTAGGAAAAGAAACATTTCTTCCTACCATATATTCTTTTTTTTTGTCACACCCGGAAGCACTCAGGGTTTATTCCTGGCTCTATGCTCAGAAATCGCTCCTGGCAGGCTTGGGACCACATGGGATGCTGGGATTCGAATCACCATACTTCTGCATGCAAGGCAAATGCCCTACCTCCATGCTATCTCTCCGGTCCCCATACCATATATTAGGGTATAAAAAAGAAATATGATAAAGAATGGAAGGAAAAACAAGTAAAATGAAGTTTATCTTAAAGGTTTTGAAATGTAGCTATCAATAAAAATGTGAGTAATCAAGATATAAATATATTAGAAATGAAAAAATATATTAGAAATGATTTTGTTTCTCTTTAACTTACTTGTGTACAACAGTTACTAGCTCTTCTACAATAATTCCATTCAACAGAATATCCATTTTCACAAGGTCAGCAGTCTGATAGCCTGCATCTTCATAATCAAAACTATCAACAACAACAAAAAAACACAACACATTCATACATCCCAAGAAACTTCATTTTTTCAAATATCTTTTTCTAACATCTTCTATCACTCCACTTTATCAAAATATTACATATACAGTTCAAGTGAGTGGCTCTATATGAGTAGAAAATAGAATTAAGTGGATGCTCTGAGTCTTTCTAACCTTACAATACATTTTTCAGTGATCTTACAAAGGTGAAAATTATTAAGTAGTTTTTAGAATATCCTTGCTGGTCAATCTTTACAAGGAATTATCAAGGTACCTCAATTTCCCACAATTCACTTACCTAGCATATCCAGATGACAAGGATTTCAAAGAATCATAAAAATCCACCACAATTTCATTCAAAGGGAAGTGATACTGAAGCATAACTCTATTTTGATCAATAAATATCATGTTCTTCTGAGCTGCTCTTCGAGACTCAAAAGAGTAGAAAGAAATATTAAATTATGATCTGTATGAAAATACATTAATTAAAATTAAATTCTAATAAAGTATATAGTGGGAGAATATTTCTTTTAATGGTCTAATTAAAATCTGTAATATTTCTAAAAATGGAAATTTTGTACTTAAGTAACAACATTTTAAATGCTAACTTCCAAATCAAACAGCTTATTTATTTTTTGTAAATAATTGTAGGTCCAGATAAATTAAATTACCAAATCTAAGTTTATGTTAATTGAAAATCAAGTCCAACAGTCATCATTTGAGAGTTCCTTCCAATATTAAAGTATTTCAGCTATTTTTAGCTACTTTTAAAAACTTTAATTATAGCCATTTGTACACTACAACATGTCAGCCTACAGCAAAATTAAATGCCCTTTAATCAAAATTTTCCCATATTAAAATATCAATTAAGTAACAACATGAATAATAAAAAGTTCAGGACCCATTTTTATTTAAAATTGAAAAAACTTTATATATTATATATGCAGGAGCTGGAGAAATGCTTGTAAGATACTTGCCTTGCACAAGGCTAATGGGTTGATTACTAGTATCTAAGAGATCACTAGGTATGATCCCTGAGCATAGAGCCAGAAGAAAGCCCTGAGCACTGCCATGTGTAGACCAAATACAAAACAAAACAAGTATATATGCAGTAAAATAGGGTTTTTATAAAAATTTCTTAAAAAATTCAATGTGCTCTGCAGAACTGATCTTCCAAAACCTTTACTAAACTGAATTATATTTATACCTGGCAAAGCATCAGTATTTTTCCAGTAAATTCATTTGGTGTGATAATGGTTCCCAAAACAACAGGTTCCAAATATTCCTCTACTTTTGATTTATCAGGGAACTGTGCGGGATTGATGATTGTAATTTCTTTTTCCCTGTATTCCTAAGAAAAATCACCAATGTTATAAACTTTATAAAATTGATTAGAATGTTATTGAATTTATTGGTATCAGTCAAAACAGAAAATACCTAAAGGTTAGAATATTATCTTATGATGTTTTATATCATAACCCCAAATTATAATATTAATATATTATGATTACTATTATTTATTGAAATGTATAAAATATGATATTTTAATCTGCTTCTTAAAGGCATTATAATTCTCTAAATAAATACTGTTGAAAAATATTTAGATATGATTGCAACCGGAGAGACAGTACAATGGCTAAGGCAATAACCTTGTATATGGCCAGCCTAGATTTGATACTGGCATCCCCTATGGCTTCCTGAGCTCTACATAGAGCCATAAATAATCCCTGAGTGTTATCTTATATGGCCCCCAAATGAAAAATAAATAAATGAACAAAAATCCTTTAGATATTTATAGAAGGCAGTTAATACTTAAATTAGATTATCATATTATCGTAAATCAGATTACCTTAAATTAGATTATTATTGAATTAGATTATAATAAAACACTTTACAATTAGTTTGAACTCTAAAATTTCCTAAAGACATGTAGGAATGTGTGGTTCATACTTTATAAGAAAAATTTACTTATGGCCAAACTATTCTTTACCATCACGGTCCATTTAGAATACTATTATCACTATGAATAAATACTTTTTATTCTCAGTAAGCATAGTCTTATTAAGGTAATTAAAATTACACTTAAGATTTGTTTTCAAAGTAGTTACTCCTGACTGGTAATAAGATAATTCAGTTTAAATCCAGAAATATTTAGGCTTAATGCTTTCTCAGCAATTTATAATCTGGAGTTTTCCTCTGGCATACTCCTCACACATCTGGTTTAGTTTAGTTTATCTTTGACTGCTACCTCACAATACCTTTATCAATTTTGCTGATGAGAGAACAGCTTTATATGGAACAGTAGGGGTTGTCAAAATAACAGAAGCATTATATTCTTGTTCTAGCCGCTGATTGAAAACTTCCATATGCAAAAGTCCAAGAAATCCCAACCTGAAAGGGAAAAAAAAACTGAAAGGAAAAATGTTTGACTACTAGCCTCTATTTTCTTTGATAATGGTTATCTTAAGGGGGAGATGAAGTAGTCATTCAGGCAATTTCCCATTGTAATTAGATGTAACATAACTTCATGAAGCTTATCATTGGAATTCTATTAAACATTTAATATCACTGTGAAACTTATTCATAGAATATGATTTACAAGAAACAGGAAGATAAATATATTGAGTCTACTTTGCACTAATATGAAGTTATCCTAAGAAATCTCCAAGAGTTAACATCTAAACTTTAATTTCCAATAAAAATTAAATCCTACAATCCAATTTGCTCTTACCTCCAACCAGCACCAAGGGCAAGACTACTGTCTCGATGAACTGTCACACTGGAATCATTTAAAGTCAGTTTTTCTACTGCACTCTTCAGGTTGTTATATTCAGATTGGTCTATAGGGTACATTCCTAGGGACACAATGGTTTCTAATATCACATGTGAATAGATGTCTAGAGCACTAACAATATGCAGTGCCCCAAGATCAAAATCTATCATTTAGCTTTTTACTTTTCTGTATTTCATTGAGCAATATTACTGTACTAAAAATAAAAAAATGAACATTAAGCTACCATAGTATCAAAGTACCTTGCAATTTGCATGCCTTAATGAAATTAAGTTACCATAGCACCAGAGTATTTT
Organism: Suncus etruscus; assembly: GCF_024139225.1. Lineage (NCBI taxonomy): Eukaryota > Metazoa > Chordata > Mammalia > Eulipotyphla > Soricidae > Suncus > Suncus etruscus. Next base: position 38,420,225 of record NC_064863.1, on the reverse strand, counting down.
GCAAGTTTTATAGCCCAAAAAAAATTACAGATGAATTGATATTCCAGGAGATGGTATGCTTTTGCAAAAATATAGAGAAATCTAAAAAGAATTATGGGAATTAGATCTATTAGGAAAATGTATCATGTCTGTTTTCAGTAAGCAAAAGTACATGGCATTCCACAAATACAAATGAACTTACATTAACAGATTAAAAAAAAAACAAAATTGAAATTTAAACCACATTGACTTCTTCTTTTTCTCAAGCTAAATATGACATTTATACTAAGATTTACCTTTTTCGATTCAATGACAAAACTGAAATTCTGACTTGTCAGATTCTCTTTCTTCTGACACTTCAATTCTTACCTCCAAAGTTCCCCAAAATATAAATTACTCTTTGTTTAAAGTGAATAAAGTTCTTAATTCCCAGTGAGAAACACAAAGGAAATCAAAGGCCGAATGAATGTCAGCACAAAATAGCCTGCTGAGCTTTCTTCTATCAAGAGTTTATTTATGTATCACAACATAATAGTAAAAGCTCCTCAATTCATAATTAGGTGAGAACACTATTCTGACTTGTCTTACAGTAGAATAATTAAAGGCAAACTAAGAAGACATACAGTAGAATAGTTATTTATAATTTGCCATTAGAACACCATAGTAAAAATATCGGTCAAATAAAATGAACAGTTCAGGGAAACAAGAAAGAAATTCATATTGTTATGTTCCTTTACTTATTAGAGAGCCTGTTTTTAAAAAACCAATTTCTTGGGACTGGAGGGATATTATAGAGTGTAGGGCACTTGTATTACACTTGACCAACCCCAGTTCAATCCCTGCATAAAAGGGCATGGCATTCCAACTCAAGTAAATAAAACCTATTCATAAGTCCTAAATATTTTAGAAAATGATTCTCATTTAAACATTTATCATTTAAATTATAATTTAAACAATTAAATTAAATCAGTTAAATGTTAAATTATCATTTAAACAATTAAATGATAATGGAAATAGCAAAATGCACACACGCGTGCGCGCGCACACACACACACACAAAAGATATTCTGGAATTATTATTTAAAATGAGTATTTCTAGTATTTTTGACATAAATTTTGTTAAAAAATTTTTTTTGCTTTCATCTTTTGAATTTGTGAGCTCCTCACCTGCAAATACCATTGGTTTCGCTGATTTAAAGCCAGGCAAGGGTTCCACTGGTTGTTTATGTAAATGTAAAGTATCTCCTACTTGTGCTTCAGTGACATCTTTCATCCCAGCAATCAGATAGCCCACCTGTCCTGCATATCTAAATAAAATCATTATACGGACATATTTACTACTTCAATGTTTCAAATGCATACTCATAAGTAACGCAACTTTTCCAGGCAATAATCCCTCTTTCAAACAAAACATTATCCGAGTACTGCTTATACATAAATTCTCAACTCTTTCAAAATTGTCAGCATTGTACCATGCGTACAATCCTTTAAGAGATCACTGCGTGACAACCAGCCTAAGATTGCAATAACTTGCTCTACCTTATATAGCTTCTAAATTATATGTAAATATAGCGAAACTAGTAAGTGCAGAAAACTAAAACACTGGATATTAGTGAGTTGTAATATAATATACTTTGTATAGAAAAAAAGGGGAAAGGAAATATTTAATGATGATGAAAATAGACTCAACAAATTTCAAATTTGCCTAAATATTCATTATAAAAGAAAAGCAAACAACAAAATTTAAAAGCTTTATGCTAAATGGTTATTGTGCAGAATATATGACAGAATACCAAGGTTTTTAAAATACTGAAGTAAGATGAAGAGAGACTTTATGACTCTCAAATAGAAAAAAAAAGATAAGAAAAGTAGAACAACAAATGCCCAAAGAAAAAAGGAAGGGAAAATGAGGGCATGAGAACTGGCCTTCAGTAGGAAGCTGGGGACATGGGAATGGATAACACAGGAAAAAAGACACTACAACAATGGTTGTAGAGAAGTGGAATGGTTGTAGAGATTGTACAAAGGGGAGTAGAGGGAAGCTGAAAGATAGTCAAGTGTTATGCATGAAATCCTACGTAAACCACAGAGTCAAAACATGTCAGGAAGAGTCAAAACATGTCAGGAAGTACCTGTAATGGAGTTAGGTTGGTGGTATAAAGAAAACAAGGAACACAGGTGAAGGGAGGAGACACAGTTAAAGGGACAAGTGTTAAAACACTGTATGCCTAAAACCCAGTCATTAATAACTTTGTAATCCATAGTGACTAAATAATTGTTTTGAAATATTATAAACAAAAATAGTTATTTTTAGACTATAACATGATACTGTCTAAAGAAAACTAAATGCTATATAGGATTAAACATTTTAATTTCCACAAATATAAAAACAAAAACCTAAGAAGCGAAAGCTCCAACTTTGGGCCCATGAATCTATCTCAACAGTGATTAGAGAACTGATGAAGTAGTAGACAATTAGTAAATATGCTTTATGGATGAACATAGAACTCAAGTTGGTTTTTTTGTTATTTGTTTTTGAGTGATACCCAACAGTGCTTAGGCTTACTCTGGGCTCTGAGCAAAGCAGACATTCTTGTCAGTGTCCAGGGAAACATATGGGGTGCTGGAGGTTAAATCCAGGTCATCAAGTACCTTACTTATGTACTATCACTCTGGCTCAGAACTCTGTATTTCTAATGTATCCTATCTTGGTATTAGCCACAAGCGATGAATTCTAGTTAATCAGAGTTTTACCATGAACACACTGATGAAAAAAATTAGGAAGTTTTAGAAGACTAGCATTAATTAAAATGAAAAAAGCATCAATGTCAAAATTGATATTCATATCAAATAGACATGTTGCAATATCCATTTGTCTACACCAGATCACAAAATTAGTTATGATAAATCAAGTTTCTGTCTTTCCTGAGATTTTTTTCTTTTCCTCCCCCCCCCACCTTTCTTTTGTGTGTGTGTGTGTGTTTTTTTTTTTTTTTTTTTTTTTTTTTAGCTACCCCTTGTGGTGTTTAGGGATCATTCCTGGCTCAGTGCTTAGAAATTACTCCTGGAAGGCTCAGGAGACCATGAGATGCTGGGTATCAAATCCAGGTTTACTGCATGCAAGATAAATGCCCTACTCTCTGTACTATTGCTTCAATCTCAATTTCTTTTTTAAAAATATACCTTATATATATTTTTATATATATTTTATTACATTGGAATCATTCACAGCATACCAGATGAATATAGATACAAAAAAACATAAAAGTGCGTTTTAATTACTAATGCAGATTACTTACAGCTTATCAGCCGGATGCTCGTTAGGATTTAGAATTCCTACTTCATTGACTTCGTATGTTTTTTGAGTATGTACAGATACAATTTTATCTCCTTTGGTAACCACTCCATCAAATAATGCAACATTGGCTATCACTCCTCTATACTGATCAAAAATGGAGTCAAATACCAAAGCTCTTAGAGGATTTTCACGATGCACTTTAGGCCTATATAAAAATGTTACACACACAAAAAAGCAACACTCATATTAATGCCACAATAAAATTCCTATTTAAACTCCTATTTATAAAGCTTAAGTAAATAAAGGCTGATGACTGAAAATAATATAAAAATAAAATATTTTGTTTTTTTGTGACCACTATACTTAAAGTAATTATCTACATTAAAAAATAAGGTATTGAGTCTATATATTTATTGGTTTTAGGCCACACCAGTGGCACTCAGAGGTTACTCCTGGCTCTACACTCAGAAATCCTTCCTGGCAGTCTCGGGGGACCATATAGGATGTCAGGGATCAAATCTGGGCCCGTCCCAGGTTGCCATGAGCAAGGCAAAATGCCCTGCTGCTGTGCTATTACTGGCTCTGGCCCTATATATTCGTTTTTTTTTTTTTGTGTGTGTGTGTGGTTTTTGGGTCACACCCGGCAGTGCTCAGGGGTTATTTCTGGCTCCAGGCTCAGAAATTGCTCCTGGCAGGCACAGGGGACCATATGGGGCACCGGGATTTGAACCGATGACCTCCTGCATGAAAGGCAAACGCCTTACCTCCATGCTATCTCTCCGGCCCCCTATATATTCGTTTTAATGCAATCTCTAGTAGTAACTTTAAAAAAATTACATTCTAAATTTAAAATATGCTTGTTATTAAAATATATGGAATTAGAAAGATAGCAACTCTATCATGGCAATTATTAGAAAGAGACCCTTATAATCCTGATTATTTTCTATTATTATACTTTGCCAAATTTTACTTCTAAATATTTCTAAAAATGAACAGAACCTTTATATCACTGACCATAGTATATTTGCCATAGCAATGGAGCTACAGTAAAAGATTAAATTGATGGTCTTTATGTTATTAAAAATAAACAGAATGATAAAAGTAAAATACTTACGAGGGTATTCTTTCAATGACTGCCTGAAGAACACTTTCAACATTTGTTCCAAGTTTAGCAGAAATCTATAAATGTGTATGTGAAAAAAATTAAAGCTTAGATTCTGTCTTCCTACCCTGGTAACTGCTTAAAAATCATACCAAAAAGAAACATACAAGAATGTTTGATGACCAATAAAAGAGAAAATACAAAGTATTTTGATAAAAATGTCCTATTTTCTACTGTGTGGCTCTTAGATTACGCTGCAAAAGGATATTCAAAGAGCAGTGAATAGATCAAAATATCTAGCTAAGAATAGTGACAGTATATGACTGTAATCAATAATATCCTCAAGTTTCAAATTCTGCATTTGATAAATGAGAAGTGACAATGCACATTTTGCCTGTCTCAATTTGTTGTGTACCTAGAAATGAACAATTAAGTGGATGACAACCTTCTTTTCCAATCTTTCCCAGGTGAGACTATGAAAAGAGTTAATTAAAAGTTAATTCTATTCTCTCCCTATCATAAGCCAGGGGCAAAAAATCCAACTGTGGTTGTATTCAACTATGAGACTTTTATATGCCTATAAGTCACTTAGTATTATTGGTGAAAAACAATGTCAAGAAACTGGTATGATTGGTTTCTTGTGAATTCATAATCACAATCTCAATGTGTAATGATAGTTCCAAGTGGTTCTTTGACATGTCTGCTAGTGAATGCAATTATCACTCAGATTATACAAGACTATTTTCCTTGAAGTCCATTCATTTTTCTTTAGGATCAATTCACTTGGAATTGATGCACTTTATATTTACAACTTCTTTGCTTTCTCTCTCCTTACAAAGACAGCTTTTCCAGAAATTTCTGGAACAATTTTTTCCCAATTCTTTGCTTTTCAAGTTTCACTTCAAAAAAGAGTGCCCTAGAAGCATCATTTCAGATCTTACATCATGTATCACCTAACTGAGGAAAAAAAAAGGGGGGGGTGTTTCACTTTTAAGTATGATATTCAAAATGGAGTAATTCAACTTTTTGAGTGCATTTCCTTGCTTCATTCAATAATTATTGCATTTTTTTTTTGATTTGCAATGTTATGGAGTCATATCCAGTGGTGCTCTCAGGTCTTATTCCTGACTCTGCTCTCAGAGATCACTCAAGGCAGGCTAGTGGAGATCAAATGTGGTGTTTCGATTCAGGAGCCTTCAAGAAAAACACCCAATCCACTATATATCTCTCCAATCCCATGCATTTTGTTTTTAATTAATGAGTGCCTCCCCTAAGTAGAATAGAAACACAATGATGCAAGTCTTACCTAGCCAATCACTGTTAAATGCCTGGATTGTACAAACCAAATAAACAGCTCAAGGAATTTTGTTAATATTTTTCTTAAAATTAGAATATTCAATTGTTCTTAAATTGTTCTTTAACACAATCCAACTTACAAACTCTTAACTCCAGGACTACCTTATAAGGTCATTTGCTATAAAAAAAATCATTAAATTTAATGTGTATATTATATGTAGCCAAGAATTAAACTACTTCTTGTTGTTTCCTTTTGATGGACAGAGAGAATTTGGGGCAACCCAGCAATGCTCACAGGCTGCTTCTTGGCTCTGTGCTCAAGGATCACATCTGGCAGTGCTTGGGACTATTATGTGGTATCCTGAATCAAACTGGGGTCACATAAAAGGCAAGTGCCTTAACTATGGTCCTATCTATCTAGCCTTAAAACTAGTTTTATTTTAGTGATTACCACAAGTTGTTTACATTTATGTGCCAAAGTTAACAAACAACAAAAAAAACACACTTCATCATTAAATTTTCTGTCCCTGTAAATGATTGTAAATGAACACATGTTGCTACACTAACATACTTACTGCATAATCATGCAGCACTTATTTTATATACAAACCATTAATTGAAAGATAAATTGAAAATTAAAAATTTAAATAGTGTCAACTTTGATATAAATAAAAGCTGTTTCTCAAGAACGTTTACTATTGTTAACTCTTTTATTAAAATCATTATCAATTCTACAAATGATAGTCATGAATGTCCTAAAATTAATGTGAATCTGATCTTCAGAGTATTTCTAGAGACAAAAGTGATATGCAAAAATAATATAGAAATGGAATTCAAAAGGCCTATATTTTAGTCTTGGAATAATAACTAATCAGATCTATACTAATTCCTATTTATTATGACCATATTATAAGGATTTTTTGAGTAGAAACAAATGTAATAATAATAAAAAAGAACATTTTAAAAAACATCATAAAATGATGGAATTGAATAAAATACCAAACTTTTTAATTAATTATTGTTATTTTGGTTTTTGGGTCACACCCAGGAGCGCTCAGGAGTTACTCCTAGCTCCACGCTTAGAAATCACTCCTGGCAGGCTTGGGGGACCATATGGGATGCCAGGAATCAAACTGAGGTCTATCTGGATTGGCAATGCAAATGCCTGTCTGCTGTGCTATCTCTCCGGCCCCAAATACCATGAACTTTATATGAATAATTTATGAGATTTTTAAAAGTATAACCAAGTCTTTGAATAAAAGACATCTTACCTTAATACATTCATCACCTGGAATATCAAATACCTTTTCAATTTGCTTTTCAACCCTTTCAGGGTCAGCATTCTTCAGATCTATCTTAAAAAAGAGACATACACACAATATCATAAAATATTAAATATATACAGTATTATTATTGAACATACACTTTAAACAGCCTCGATAAAGTTTAAACAAAGATAATCTAGATATGAAAAAATATAACTTTTTACTAGTTACTCAATTGTTCAAAAATGAATTACAAATTAATACCATGTAAACTGGTTTTGTAAGTTATTAACTTTTAACATACCATTAAGCCATTTTACTTAAGATTAATATTCATTCTCTTAAATTTGAACAAAAATATACTTAAATGCAATGATTTTTAAGATATTTTTTTTTTGGGGGGGGGTCATACCCAGCCTGCGCTCAGGGGTTACTCTGCACTCAGAAACTGCTCCTGGAAGGCACAGGGGACCATATGAGATGCTGGGATTCAAACCACCTTCTGTCCTGAATCAACGGAGTGCAAGGCAAATGCCCTACAGCCATGCTATCTTTCCTGCCCTATTTTTAAGATTCTTAATTTAAGAAAATTTTAAAGATAAAGGTTGATGTTTGTCTCTTATAGTAGTACTTAACTATTCACTCTGTTATTGTTATGTTGTTTCCTTTTAGATCACATATTTCTTTTCTCACCATAAATATACTACCATAAGAAATATTTTGCTCTAATACCCTATTCTACAAACATATTCTCTGTTGCTTCATATACCGGCGTATATGTTGCTTCATTTGCCGGCGTATAAGATGACCCCCTAATTTTGCAGTTAAAACATAAGTTTAAGCCTACATTCGCTGTATCAGACAGAACGTTCCTGTGCTGCAACTGTATGTACCACAGTGAGTTAATCACAGCAAGCAAAGGTTCAAAGATTATACTGTAATAGACTTCCTCTCTGACTCTGGCCAATCTGAGCAGGCTTTTGACAGTGTAGATTCGGGTCCAGAACATTGTCTAATTTGCATGCATAAAAAGCCTGCTTGGATTGGCTGAGTTAGAGGTGGTCCGAGCAGCCTTGCTGTGATTGGTGCAGGATCAAGGTGGAAAATTATTTTGTGGCAATATTCAGACAATTTTTGTTTAGCAGCATATTGAAACATTTTTCGGGATATACTCGGACTTTTTTTGTTTCAAAAGTCATCTTATATGCCGGAAAATATGGTAATATAAGGAAACTATTTTTTATACTCAATGCAAGAGTTAGAGGCAATGAATAACAATTCTACCATATGGAACTCAAAAACATAATTCCCACCAGTGAAATAGTTGAAGATCCCTCATATTAACAAATGCTCGATTTGTGTGGTATTATTAAGAAATATATTTCTGACACAAACTCCCAACACATCTGGAATTTTTTTTTTTTTTTTTTTTGGTTTTTGGGTCACATCTGGCAGCACTAAGTTCATCCTGACTCTACGCTCTACCAGAAATCACTCCTGGTAGGCTCAGGGGACCATATGGGATGCTGGGATTCAAACCACTGTCCTTCTGCATGGAAGGCAAATGCTACCTCCAAGCTATCTCTCCGGTCTCTATACCTGGAATTTTTAAGGCATCTCTTGCTATGGTACTGACTTTAAGATTTTTTTGGGAAAAAAGTTTTTTTGGAAAGCATCTAAGGATGGGGCCAATTGTCAGCAGATCCGACCATAAGTGAAATAGAAGGTTGGAAAATTCAGATTCACTAACCTAGAGAATAAAGGGGGTTAACAGTGAAGTTCAATGACTAAAAGCTAATGCATTTGTTAATCACATCTATATAATTAAGCCTCCATGAAATTTCCAAAGGGGTTCAGAAAGCTTCCAAGTTGCTGAACATATGCAAATAGCCTTTCCCTTCCACATGGCTGTTCCTCTACATAATATACAGCTCATTTAGTAAGCAAAATGTTTCTAAGTTTAGTTCTAGAAAATTAGTTACATAAGAAAGAGGTTCTGAAGAACATTTGAGTTAATAGTTAAAAGTAGAGGTTAAAAATCCCAGAGCAAGGGCCAGTGCAAAAGCACAGCTGTAGAGTGTTTGCCTTGCAAGCAGCTCACCCAGGACAGACCTCATTCAGTTTGATCCCCTGGCGTCCCATATGGTCCTCCTAAGCCAGGGGCAATTTCTGAGCAGATCCAGGAGTAATCCCTGAGTTGCACCAGGTATGCGCACCCCCCCCCCCCGGCAAAAATCCCAGACCAACAACTACCTCAAATTCAGTATGCCTTTAGAAACTCTAATCTATAAAAAGTTACCGAAATATCAGAAGCCCAAGAAAGACTAGGTTAAAGACTAGCACCTGAATGAAGTTAGGAGAATCAGCTGCAAGGGGAGGTCTTGTGGGAACCTATAGAATCTGAGACTCTTTCCACTGACAACTAACATAACAATGTGAATGAATGAGGGAAGTAGAAAGCCTGTCTCTAATACAGGCAGGGAGGGGGATAGGGAGGTGGGAGATTTGGGGCACTGGTGAAGGGGGGAGTTCTTTATATGACTGAAACCCAACTACAATCATGTTTTTAATCAAATCTTATAAGTAAAGATATTAAAAAAATAAAAATTATTTTATTATAATAAAAATGCTGAAGATTATTTTGATTAAATCCCCATCAATGTGTATGTAATCTTTTCTGGTTAAAAGAGTGAGATTATGTCAAGATTATAAAAAAAAAAAGACTGAATTGAATTCCTGACCCCAAGTGTTATTTAGTGGTAGTGAAGAAAAACCCCTGTTCTTTCTCCCACCAACCCTACAGTGGACACTGGATCTGAGGAACTTATTTATTGTGATATTCAAACACTAAGTATACTTATGTATAATACTAAGCATTTATTTCCTCATTATAATTACCTTGTTTATAACTGGAATTACTGATAGTTGTGCTTCAAAGGCAAGAAAGAAGTTTGCTACAGTTTGGGCTTGAATACCCTGGAAAACTCAAGATACAAGACATTGAGATGGTCGTTCTATTACTTATTACAAAACTTATAAATCATGACCAATTACACATTTTCATCAAAAATAAAATTGGGGGGTAAAAAAATTAAGGTCTAAGATAAAGTATGGTGTCTATACTTCAATGCAGCTGGGAGATTTTGTAAGATGTGTATATATAATGACACTGTACTTGAATTAAAAATAAATACAACAATCTCAAGTAGTTTATTAATTTTTAAAAATTGGGGAGGAGGACTGTCATGCTTAGTGGTACTCAGGGGCTACTCTAAGCATGATGTTTGAGTCACTTCAGCTGATGCTCAGAGACCATGCAGTGCCAGGGATAGAAACTTGGCCACTGGGGCAGGAGAAATAGCACAGCAGTAGGGTGTTTGCCTTGTATGCAGCTGATCCAGGACAGACCTGGGTTCTATTTCTGGAATCCCATATGATCCCGAGCCTACCAGGAGCAACTTCTGAGCACAGAGCCAGGAGTAATTTCTGTATGTAGTCGGATGTGGCCCAAAAGCCACATCTTTAGCCCTCACCTTAAACATTTTAAAAGACAATTAGTCAATGCTTTACTGCAATAAAACTTCAAATAACTAAAGTACATGTTTTTGGTTTAAATAGTTTTAAACGTTAGTTAAGTAATACAACCAATCATTTCTTTCCCTCAAAAACAAAAACTCTATTTCCAGAATATTATTACTATTATTCTAGTTTTGGGGCCACACCTGGGTGTGCTCAGGGCTTACTCCTAGCTTTGTGTTGAGAGACTTCTGGATTTAAAAAAATAAAATGGTTTCCCAGATATGCCAGGAATAAAACCAACGTCAGCTATGTGCCAGCAAGCACCTAAACCCCTGTACAAACACAGGGAACTGTCTAAACTAAGGGAACTGTCATAAATAGCTATGTCATATCATAGAAAATGAAATTTACCTACCTCATTTGCATCGACCACAAGTAACACACCTTGGCAGGCAGAAAGTGACCTGGAGACTTCATAACTAAAATCAACATGGCCCTGGAAAACAATTATTGATACATTAAATATGACATTAAGTTATTTAAACAGTATGACAAATTTAAAAAAATACCTAATAAAATGTTAGATGGCTTCCCCAGATGTGCTTGTCACAGAACCCAAAAAACAAAAGAAGTTAGATCTATTAATATTTGGTTCAGAAACTAAAGAATTTGTTTATATTATTCCATGATTATATACATAATTGTTTATGTATTCCATGATTAATTTAACAGAAAAGACCAAATAATGTTCCACTTACTGGAGTATCAATGAGATTTAACAGGTACTGCTTTCCATCCCAGTTATAGAAAAGAGAGGCTGTCTGGGCTTTAACGGTGATTCCTCTTTCCCGTTCCACTTGCAGTTTATCAAGAACTTGCTTATTATTCTTTGTCTTATCAATTGTTCCTATGAACACAAACACTTATTCACATCTCATTGAGCTTTTGGAGGAGAAAAAAATCAAATACAAAATTAAAACCACACGATTTTTTTGTTTGTTTTTTGGGGCCACACCCGCGGTGCTCAGGGGTTACTTCTGGCTGTCTGCTCAGAATTAGCTCCTGGCAGGCAGGCACGGGGGACCATATGGGACACTGGGATTCGAACCAACCACCTTTGGTCCTGGATCGGCTGCTTGCAAGGCAAACGCTGCTGTGCTATCTCTCCGGGCCCGGAAACCACACGATTTTTAAGCAAAATCAAATTATTCTTTTCTTGTGGCCATCAATGAAGAATATAATGTATAATGAAAATACCTGTTAGTTCCAGGAGTCTGTCAGCCAGAGTGCTTTTGCCATGATCTACATGTGCAATGATACTGAAGTTTCTAGTATTTTCAACAGCAAATCCAGACATGTCAATTTTTTCCTAGATAAAAAAAGGATTACATTTTGAATACAATGTTTTCATGAAATGAGTATTCTAAATCAAAAATATTACTTTAGTCTTCTTTAAACAATTATTACTAACATTTATGTCATTTATTATTTCCCTTGATAATGATAATTACAAGACTAATAGAAACATATCAGTTTCACTGGCAAAGATGACTGCGCCAAAATCCTTTAGAATGTTTCCTGCCTTAAGATCAAAGAAGTAGGGGCTGAAGAGATAGCATGGAGGTAAGGCGTTTGCCTTTCATGCAGAAGGTCGGTGGTTTCAATCGCCTGCTAGGAGCGATTTCTGAGCTTAGAGCCAGGAGTAACCCCTGACCGCTGCTGGAACCAAAACAAAACAAAAAGATCAAAGAAGTAACCGAATTTTTCTTAAAAACACAAGACACCTATAACTCTCAACCACCTTAAAAGTTCTTAGTATCTGGTTCAATAAGACTTTTCTTGGAGGGAGGAGCACCCGGGGTTACTCCTGGCAAGCACTCAGAAATAGCTCCTGGCTTGGGGGACCATATAGGATGTCAGGGGATTGAACCTTGGTCGTCTATAGGCCAGTGCGTGCAAGGCAAATGCCCTACCGCTTGTGCCACCGCTCCAGCCTCTCAATAAGACTCTTGCAACAGAAAAGTTGGGGATTAAATTCACCTCCCTCCCACCAAAAAGCACATAAACAAAAATAAGATTTTATTTGTGACTTAAACTTCATAAGTTTAGGGAAAAACACCTCGCTTTTAATGCTCAATGTTTTGCTGACTCTACAAATGCTAAGCAGCATTCATGTAAAATAGTCATTTTAGCTGCATTCTAAACATTTCTTCAACTAGATCAATATTTCATAAAAGGTATTATGTAAACACGAGTATACTATAGATGTGTATATGTGTGGAATTGCCCTATAACACAAAAGCTCAAATAAGCATTTCGTTTGTTTTCAAGTGTTCCAGTGCAAAACAAACAACAGCATTACAACTTCACTTTAATGAAATTCTGCAAAGTATACAGGTTGGAGTACAGGGCATACATATCCTATGGACTAGTTCATTTTAAGTAACGGGTATTATAGAAAAAAAGGACAGAAATTATTAGTCATTTTCCCTACTAACTTGCAATGACTTTACTTTTTCTGCAAAAACTTGAAGTCTCTTTCACTCTGAGCTTAGTATAGTTTGCATGCTTGCAGAGTAGTCATATGGAAAGTTGAGATCAATAAAAGGGCGCACGCCAAGCACATCACTAGGCCCGAACGTGTAAAACTGTGCTTTAAACGTGCAAAATAAAATAGAATAAAAATAAAATAAAAGCTACGGAACGTCTTAATCCCTCCTATCACAAAGATACAGCAAATTGCAGGTTGCACAGAATCGATTAGGAAAACCAAAAAGTGAGTAATTGCTCAAGGTCATCCAGGGAAGCAATAGGCCTCGCTGGACCCCAAATCTCGGCTCGATCTTCCTGCAGTAGACTACAGAGCGGCCGGTCACCTTGCGCTCAGCAGAGCCGTACAGCCGATCCGGAATCAGGGGCCGCCCGGGAGACGCGACCGCCGTGGCCCGCGGAGCGAGTGCGCAGGCGCGTCGCCATCCCCGACCCGTGAGGAGCCACATTCTTCGGGGCGGGTCAAGAAATTGCCCCGAGAAGCGAGAAAGCCATGCCCCGCGGTTCGCTTTTCTCCCACACTGTCGCCACTGAAGGCCCCGCGGAGCCGATTCCACGAGATCCTGAGACAACGCGAAGAGACGAACTAATGGGCAACGCTGTGCTTCCCGCACTCGCCCGGGAACGTCCCATGGCCCGGTTACGTACGTAACGTCATGACGTCAGGGTGTCTGCGTGCCCCTGCGATTGGTGCGATTATCACGTGGGCGGAAGTCCCTGATCCTAAACTGTGTTTGATTACGGGGCCGGACACAGCGGCAGGGCGTTTGCCTTGCAAGCGACTGACCCAGGAAGATGCTGGTTCGAATCCCGGAATCCCATATTGTCCCTGGAGCCTGCCAGGAGCGATTTCTGAGCACAGAGCCTGGAGTAACCTCTGAGCGCCTCCGGGTGTGGCCCCAAAACCAATCAATCAATCAATAAATAAATGTGTCTGAATTCAGTTTCCTCCTTTTGTTTTCCCAGGCTTCTTAGGGAAAGCCATATGGATACACAGATAGCAGCAGAGCTGAGGTTCAGCCAATGGGAAACCTCACCTCTTGCTGTGCTGCTCCCTCACTTCTTTGTTATTAAAAGACAAGTGAATGATAACATCTAACTTGGCACATGTAGACTTTACTGCACAACTTTGGGATTTGGGATTTAGCCCCCTTCCAAAGAACATAAAACCACTATAGTTTTTTTATATCTAAAAGTTGAAATGTATTCTCTACATAGTCAGCGATAGTGATATGACTACTGCTGGGAGGACTTTATTAGATAATTACAGCCACTGCCAAAAGATTTCAGGCAGGGAGGTAATATGGCACTTTAGCATTTTATTTTATTGCATTCTATTGTTGGATGGAGTGGGGGTGAGGGAGGGGGATGGATAACTAGGCCAGCATTACAATGCAAAAGCATTGCTGCTGTCTCTGTGGTCCCGGAGTTACACAAGCCACCCAGGCAGTTCTGTGAAGGCTTTCAGGACTGCACCCAGGAATGATGGGTGATGGAATTAAATAGGATGGGAATTAAATAGGGCCTGCTAATGTCTAACATGCACCCTAATTGCTGTGATATCTTCTTGTCCCATAGAGAGTCATTTTGAAAACTGCTAGAAAGTGGGGAATAAAGTTCCATACGTACATGATGGCAATCTGAGTACAAGTGTGTGAATGGGAAAAAAAATCTAGGTTTGCCCAGAAGGTAAAAATTAGCTCATATAGAAAGAGTTAGAACTGCCTCTCAAAAACCCAAAGTTTAAAAATCAGCTTTCATAGTTTCTGATTTCTAATCAGCATATTTAAACCATAAATATTGGTTTGAGAAATTAAGTAGGGCTATGGGGTGAAAAGCAGTGGTTTGTATCTGTACTATTGAAACACTTATGATGCTGTTCTATAGTATTCCTAAATAAAACACTTATGAAACCAATTTATCTTTTGATTTTGGACCCTCTGATAAAACATACAAGACCTAAAGAACAAAGATAATGATTCAGAAATTCCTGGGTGCAATTTATTAACCAGCAATTTAGAAAGTATTGACTGCCTTGCCTTTGGCATTTGTACTTTCACAGATTCAAGTCTATCTACAGCTGCTTGCTGACCCATTTTACAGATTTACACCTAATAAAATGTGCTGCTTGTGCACCATTTCAGAACAAGGGAATAGCTCAACTCCTCTGTTCCTCCGTCTCTTGCTTTCTATAATTCCTAGAGAATCCCAGGCTCTGTGAACTGTCAGGCTTGAGAGAAGACATCTATTTTATAAAATTCCAAATACTGTGTACTCTTCCAGCATCTGTTTTTAATTTAGAAAGGGAGATTCATTAAGACGGAGAGATAGCATGGAGGTAAGGTGTTTGCCTTGCATGCAGAAGGACCGTGGTTCGAATCCTGGCATTCCATATGGTCCCCAGAGCCTGCCAGGAATGATTTCTAAGCATAGAGCTAGGAGTAACCCCTGAGCGCTGCTGAGTGTGACCCAAAAACCAAAACCAAAAAAAAAAAAAAAAAAAAAAAGGAAAGATTCACTAAACTTAGCTCTAAAAATTTAACATTCTTAGAAGTAATTTGATCAACGTCAATGTATATTTTTTATATTCATAAAACAATGGGAAGTGGGCCAGAGAGATGGTATGGACGTAGGGCGTTTGCCTTGCATGCAGAAGTACGGTAGTTTGAATCCTGGCATCCCATATGGTCCCCCCTGAACCTACCAGGAGCGACTTCTGAGCATAGAGACATGAGTAACCCTGAGCGCTGCCGGGTGTGACCCAAAAACCAAAATAACAACAACAAACAAAAACATTGGGAAGCATAAGTTAGGAGTTTTTCTTTGCTTTCTTTATTTTGGGTTGGGGGATGGTTAGACAACTTGTGTTACTCTTAACTTACTTTTGGTATTTACTCTACACTTAGGCAATTTGGGGGACCATATAGGATGCCGAATCAGCCGCATGCAAAGCAAGAACCCTCTTCTCTGTACTAGTTCTCTTACCCCAAGATTAGGTGCGTTTCAACTGGATAAATGTTCTGACCCAACATACAGAACAAAAACTAAATGAGAAGCCTTAATAAAAGATGACTTAGATATATTAGCAGTGTTTTTTTCTGAAATATGTGCTAGCATTCTGGTGGAAATCATTACTAGGATTTTCTTTAAAAGAAAATAAGGTGCTAAAAAGAAATATTAAAAGAAGTAAATGACAGATATTGAACAGCAATAAGTCCCCATTAGAAGAATTACAATATTTATAAAAGGGACCCCATTCTAAGTTCATTTCTAAGTCCAAAAATGCTACAGAAATTTTATAAGTATTTCTTAATGGAGTGAAATTTTTTGTGATTTCATTTGTCCTTCAGAAAGTCATTTTACTTCTACCTCTTGTTTTATTTTTGGCATTTTTGGAATGAAATTCTTTTGAGCTTTCAAGGAAATAAATAACCACATCTAAAGTAAAGGCTATGATGAGCAAACATTTTGAAATTTGCACAAGAAACAAGAAAAAGTAAAAAATGCTAAAAAATATAAAAGGTTTAAAGGCCTAGGGAATTCAACTCAAAAGCATCCCTGCTAACTGCAGTAGGTGTATATCTGCAATAAAAAGTGCTGGCAGAAGTTATTGGCGAATCCAGAAAATCAAGTGGTTTTGCATTTCAGGTAATGGTCTCCCTTCAGAAGCTTCTGCTGTGCCTCATTAAAAGTGCAGCATTATTTTAGTTGCACTCATTTGCAATATTTTAGTAGTTCCTGGGGATATTCATTGACATTACAGTGTCCAAAGGCTTAATTTTATAGTGAAAAGTAAACACTAAGTACTTGAGATAAGTACTTTAGATAGAACATGAGAAAACAGGCAGCTTGTGCAATTAAACACATGTCTCTTGTGTGTGTAAGAAAAAAAGGACTTGCGGAATCTCTGAATCTGTTTTAGTGGAGAAACTTGGCGCTTTCCTTCCCTCTGAAAAAAATTAGCTGTAGACCCTCTGGTATCATGTAGTTTCATTGCATCAATCTAATGTTTCTCCTTCACCTTGTCAAAATAAATGATTTCGGGAGAAATAGTGCATCTAACACTAAGAGCCTCCTCTATGCTCACTATGGCCAAGAGATTGTCTTCTCAGATAAATTATCTGACTTGCTTATAAAATGAGAACTGCGTAATAAGTAGCTTGATACTTGTAAAAGGACTAGTTTCATTCAATTTTTTTAAAAATGAAACTTATGCTGATATATTTACTGATAAGTTTACTGTATTAGATACAAATTAATGCAGTATTATTTACATTTATTATCTCATAGTGTTATATGATCAGGAAACCTGTCATAGTTTAACTGGAATTTCTGTTTTACAGCCTGTCACCTGACTGACTCTCATCTGAACTAGAGTCTTGATTAAAGGCAGGGCTAGGAAGTTCCTTCGGCCATGCTCATGCCCTTGTTGTTAGCAATGCTGAGTTTCTGTCATTTCACTGAAAATGTAATTTCCTACAAATCTGTTAGACACTTCCAAGTTCCCTATCACATGTGGTCCTAATCACCATACCTGAGCATCTTAGGGATCTCAGCATTTCTGGCCATGCTCCTATTAAAAATTATTTTAGAGATTTTCTTAGAATATATATCTAACAGTCTTGATAAAAATTTAAAAACAAAAATAAAAACATCCTGGTTCCTCTTTTGAGTATTCATTAACTGAATAAACAGTTCTTGAACATCTGCTACATGCAGGCTCTTTACCTAATGCTTTAAATTAAATACAAATGCACACAATGCCCACTTTTCTTAGCAGTCTGAAATAAAAATGTTGTGAACAGTTATAATAAGTTATAAATGATGGTACCAATAAATACATAATTACCTTCCTTCACTGTGGGTGAAATATAAATTAAATTTTCTCTATAGAAATTAATTTGGAGACTACTCAAAAAATTAAAAATCATGGATCTCAAGAGATAGTATAGGTTAAGGTATGTTTTTTCAAATGTCCAAATCTGGTTCAGTCCCTAGGACCCCAATATGGTATATGGTCCTCAAATTACAACCAGAAGTGACCTAGTCACCACTACATATGGCCCCCAAAGAATAATTCCTCTACATTCTGGGGCTGCGGGATCGCTTTACCCTGCCGTGCCTTTGTTCACTCTGAGGACTTCAGGAAACTCCTATCTCTGTCTGCCTGAAACTGTGCTTCTGAATCCCCGAAGGTTTCCTCAGGGGCCTAGGGAGTGCACCCCCCAAAAACTGCATTTTGAAGCTGGTGAGTGCCTAAATTCTGGGGCTGTAGGATCGCTCTGCCCTGCTGTGCCTTTGTTCACTCTGAGGACTGTCAACTAGAGGCAGCAGAAGAGCTCGGCTGCTTCGCTTGCCAGGCACTCTTTCTAATCAATGAACCCCACCACAACACGCAAGAAAAACCACACTACAAGCGTGACAATGGGGAAACCTCGCAGGCAAACACCATCCATAGAGAATGAAGACGAAAGCTCGGTTGACCTAATAAATTCCAACCACCTGATTAACCTTTCAGATAAGGAGTTTAGAATAGAAATATGGAATATGTTCGTAGAACTCAAAAAGAGCATAGATCGATCTGAAGAGAACACAAAGACAAATCAGAAAACAACAAACTGAAATAACAGATCTGAAAAATACGGTTGCTCAACTGAAAACCACAATGGATAGCCTCGCCAACAGGATATCAGCAGCTGAGGAGAGAATCGGAGTACTGGAAGATGAGATGCAGAAAAGCTCAACACAACAGAAGAAATTGGAAAAGAACCTTAAGACAAACGAACAGGCAATAGAAAAAGTACTCAAGGCATGCGAACAGATGAAAATAGAAGTCTTTGATAAACTCAACAGAAACAACATAAGAATCATTGGAGTCCCAGAAACCCAGGAAGGAGATCTCCAAGAAGAATCAACTGTCAAAGACATCATCAAAGAGATACTCCCAGAGTTAAAGACTACATGCAATCAAATCCTGCATGCCTGAAGAATACCAGCTAAAAGAGACCCAAAGAAAAACACCCCAAGACATATCCTCATTACAATGACAAATCCCATAGATAGGGATAGAATACTGAAAGCAGCAAGATCAAAAAGGGAAATTACATTCAAAGGAGCATCCCTAAGACTTACAGCAGACATGTCACAAGAAACTCTCAAGGCCAGAAGACAGTGGTGGGATATTGTGACAAGACTGAAGGAAATGAATGCCTCACCAAGAATACTGCACCCAGCCTGACTCATGTTCAGGTTTGGAGGAAGAACACACAGCTTCACGGATAAACAACAGCTCAGAAACTTCACAGATGATAAACCAGCCTTAAAGGAAAAACTGACAGGTCTACTCTAAGACAAGAGAGACCAACAAACACAGCAAACTTATCTACAAAGATGATATTAAATCCTATGACAATCATCTCCCTCAATGTCAATGGACTTAATTCACCAACTAAAAGACACAGAGTGGCAAAATGGGTCAAAAAGATGAATCCAACCTTCTGCTGCCTACAAGAAACACATCTGAATAGTCAGAACAAACATAGACTCAAAATCAAAGGTTGGAAGATAATTATCCAAGCAAACAACACCCTCAAAAAAGCTGGGGTGGCCATATTAATATCTGATGACACTAACTTTATACTCAGAAAAGTGGTAAGGGACAAAGATGGACACTGTGTACTAATCAAGGGATATGTGCAACAGGAAGAAATAAGACTATTAAACATATATGCACCCAATGAGAGACCAGCAAATTATCTAATACAATTACTGAAAAATCTGAAAGAAGAAATCAATAACACAATCATTGTGGGAGACTTCAACACAGCCCTATCAACACTTGATAGGTCAACCAGACTGAAACCCAACAAAAACATACTAGCCCTGAAAAGAGTTATGGAAGAAAGAGGACTAGTAGATATATACAGGACACTCCATCCCAAAAAACCTGGATACACATTCTTCTCCAATGTACATGGGTCATTCTCCAGAATAGACTACATGCTGACACATAAAACATACCTCCATAAAATCAAGAGGATATAAATCTTGCAGGCTACCTTTGCTGACCACAAGGCTCTGAAATTAGATGTGAACTACAAAGCCACACAGAAGAAAAACTTTAACAATTGGAAATTAAACACCCTGCTACTGAACAACCAGTGGATCCGAGATGAAATCAAAAAGGAAATCAAAACTTTCCTGGAAACAAATGATAATGAAGACACAAACTGCCAGAATCTATGGAACACACCAAAAGCGGTCCTAAGAGGAAAATTTATAGCTCTACAAGCACACATCAGGAAGGAAGAAGGAGCATACCTGAATAATTTAATGGCGCAGCTTAAAAAATTAGAAAATGACCAACAAAAGGAACCAAAAATAGGGAGACAGAAGAAAATAACAAAGCTGAAAGCAGAACTCAATGAAGTGGAAAACCAAAAAGCAATCCGAAAGATCAACAAAAGAAGAAGCTGGTTTTTTAAAAATATAAACAAGATTGATAGACCATTGGCAAAACTCACAAAGAAAGAGAAAGAGAGAAATCTGATAACCCATATCAGAAATGAAAAGGGGGAGATCACGACAGAAATTGCAGAGATCCAAAGGATAATTAAAGACTACTTTGAGAAACTTTATGCTACAAAACATGAGAATCTAGAAGAAATGGAAAAATTCTTGGGCACTTATAACCTTCCACATTTAAGTAAGGAGGATGTAGCGTATCTAAACAACCCCATCACTACTGAGGAAATTGAAACTGTAATCAAACATCTGCCCAAAAAGAAAAGCCCAGGCACAGATGGTTTTCCTAATGAATTTTTTTTTGTTGGTTTTTTTTGTTTTTTTTTTTTTTTTTTTTTGGTTTTTTGGGCCACACACCCAGCGGTGCTCAGGGGTTACTCCTGGTTCTCTGCTCAGAAATAGCTCCTGGCAGGCATGGGGGACCATATGGGACACCGGGATTCGAACCAACCACCTTTGGTCCTGGATCGGCTGCTTGCAAGGCAAACACTGCTGTGCTATCTCTCCGGGCCCCCTAATGAATTTTTTCAAATCTTTCAAGAGGAGCTACTACCAATTCTAGCCAAGCTCTTCCATGAAATTGAAAAAACGGGAACACTCCCAAACAGCATTTATGAAGCCAACATCACCTTGATACCAAAACCAGACAGAGATGCTGCCAAAAAAGAAAGTTACAGACTAATATCCCTGATGAATGCTGATGCAAAGATCTTCAACAAAGTCCTGGCAAATAGGATCCAATGCATCATCAAGAAGATCATACAACTACGTCCAAGTAGGTTTCATCCCAGGAATGCAAGGATGGTTTAAAATCCGTAAACCTAATAACATCATACACAACATCAACAACAACAAAAAAATAAAAATCACATGATCATATCAATAGATGCAGAGAAAGCATTTGATAAGGTCCAACACCCATTCTTGATCAAAACTCTCAGCAAGATGGGAATGGAAGGAACCTTTCTCAATCTAGTTGAAGCCATCTACCACAAGCCAATGGCAAATATTATCCTCAATGGAGAAAAACTAAAAGCCTTTCCTCTAAATTCTGGTACAAGACAAGGCTGTCCGCTCTCACCACTCCTCTTCAACATAGTACTGGAAGTTCTTGCTATAGCGATCAGGCAAGAAAAAGATATCAAGAGAATCCAGATAGGAAAGGAAGAAGTCAAGCTCTCACTGTTTGCAGATGACATGATACTCTACTTAGAAAACCCTAAAGACTCTACCAAAAAGCTCCTAGAAACAATAGATTCATATAGCAAGGTGGCAGGCTACAAAATCAACCTACAGAAATCAATGGCCTTTTTATACACCAATAATAATATAGAAGAGATGGAAGTCAGGAAGGCAATCCCATTCACAATAGTGCCACACAAACTCAAATATCTTGGAGTCAACTTGACCAAAGACGTGAAGGACCTATACAAAGAAAACTATAAAACCCTGCTCCAAGAAATAAGAGAGGACACACGGAAATGGAAACACTTACCCTGCTCATGGTTTGGCAGGATTAACATCATTAAAATGGCAATACTCCCCAAAGCATTATACAGATTTAATGCACTTCCCTTAAATATACCCATGATATTCTTCAAAGAAGTGGATCAAACACTTATGAAGTTCATCTGGAACAATAAACACCCTCGAATAGCTAAAGCACTCCTAAAGAAAAGGAAAATGGGAGGATTACTTTCCCCAACTTTAAACTGTACTACAAAGCAATAGTTATCAAAACAGCATGGTATTGGAATAAAGACAGACCCTCAGATCAGTGAAATAGGCTTGAGTTCTCAGAGAACATTCCCCAGGCATACAATTGCGACACCCGGGGACCCCGGCCCGCAGGGTGGATGAGGGTCACGAAGTTATTTGTGAGTCACGAAGAGGATTCGACCTGGAAAATAAAAGAGGGCTGAGAAAATTGATGAACTCAAGACGAAAATCCAATCAAGAGTCCAAGTTTATTGAAAGGGGGCTTGCTTTTATAGCAAGCATGAGCATGTTTTCCAGACAAAAGAGGGAAAGGGGTGGTTCAGTACTTTTCCACCATAACATTCCCATACATCAAATATGTCTGTTTTTTTTTTTAGTGAGTTATACATTTACTAGAAGTGATCCTACATTTACTATACATTTACTATAAGTGATTCTGTTATACATTAACTATAAGTGATCCTGGGGTGCTCTGTTCTGTTAACAATGCTACAGATCTAATCTTAACTTGTAGCCTTTACATAGCATGTTTGTTCTTTATCCATTTACCTCTGGTAAAAGCTTTTTTTATGGTCAGCTTTTTCTTTTTAGGATCATGGGGGAAGCGCCACCAGTAACCTGTCATGTACACAGACTTTTTGTCTTCTCAGGCATCAGAGACTCCATATTGCTCTCTAGTTAAAGGGTCTCCAACATACAATTACCTAATTTTTGACAAAGGAGCAAGAAATCCTAAGTGGAGCAGGAAAAATATCTTCAACAAGTGGTGCTGGCAGAACTGGTTAGCCACTTGCAAAAAATCAGTTAACATCATATACGAAGGTAAAATCCAAATGGATTAAAGACCTTGATATCAGACCAGATACCATAAGTTATATAGAAGAACACGTTGGTAAAACACTCCATGCCATTCAGACTAAAGGTATTTTCAAGGAGGAAACTGCACTTTCCAAACAAGTGGAAGCAGAGATTAACAGATGGGAATACATTAAACTGAGAAGCTTCTGCACCTCAAAAGAAATAGTGCCCAGGATACAAGAGTCACCCACTGAGTGGGACAAACTAATCACCCAACATCCTTCAGATAAGGGGCTAATATCCAAAATATATCCAAAATATAATATCCAAAATGTACTGACAGAACTTTACAAGAAAAAAACATCCAATCCCATCAAAAAATGAGGAGAAGAAATGAACAGACACTTTGATAAAAAAGAAATACAAATGGCCAAAAGACACATGAAAAAATGCTCCTCATCACTAATCATCAGGGAGATGCAAATCAAAACAATGATGAGATACCACCTCACACCACAGAGATTGGTGCACATCACAAAGAATGAGAACAATCAGTGCTGGCGGGGATGTGGAGAGAAAGGAACTCTTATCCCCTGCTAGTGGGAATGCTGTCTAGTCCAACCTCAATGGAAAGTGATATGGAGGTTCCTTCAAAATCTGGAAATTGAGCTCCCATTCGACCCAGCTATTCCACTCCTAGGGATATATCCTAGGAACACAAGAATACAATACAAAAACCCCTTCCTCACACCTATATTTATTGCAGCACTATTCACAATAGCCAGGCTCTGGAAACAACCAAGATGCCCTTCAAAAGACGAATGGCTAAAGAAACTGTGGTACATATACACAATGGAATATTATGCAGCCATCAGGAGAGATGAAGTCATGAAATTTTCCTATACATGGATGTACATGGAATCTATCATGCTCAGTGAAATAAGTCAGAAGGAGAGAGAGAGAGAGACACAGAATAGTCTCACTCATCTATGGGTTTTAAGAAAAATAAAAGTCATTTTTGTAACAATACTCAGAGACAATGAGAGGAGGGCTGGGACACCAGCCCACTCCATGAAGCTCACCACAAAGAGTGGTGAGTACAGCTATAGAAATAACTACACAGAAAACTACCATAATCAAGTGAATGAATGAGGGAACTGGAAAGCCTGTCTGGAGTACAGGTGGGGGTGGGGTGAGATGGAGGGAGATTTGGGACATTGGTGGCGGGAATGTTGCACTGGTGAAGGGGGGTGTTCTTTACATGACTGAAACCTAATCACAACCATTTATGTAATCAAGATATTCAAATAAAGAGAAAAAAACTTAAAAAAAAAAGAAGAATTCCTGGAGCTAGATCAATAGCACACCGGGTGGGGCCTTTACCTTGCACACAGCCGAGTTTGGTTTGAACCCTGACATTTCATATGGTCCCCCGAGCCACCAGGACTGATTTCTGAGTACTGAACCAGAAGTAACCCCTAAGCACCATCTTGTCCATAAACAAACAAACATAAAAGAATAACAATTTCATTTCTAGGTATTTGTCTAAAGAATATAAAACTCTGGACTTGAGAGTATAGAGATAAATGTAATTGTTTTGCATGTGGTGGACCTTGGTTTGTCCCCCCAAACAGTATGTGATCCTCTGAACATGACCAGAAGTGATACCTGAATGCTGAGTCAGCAGTATACGCTGAGCACCACCAGGTAAAGAAGACAGACAGACAGACAGACAGACAGACAGACAGACAGACACACACACACACACACACACACACAGAGCAATGTCTCTGAGCTAATAAAAACAGGAAATTTTGCCATTTCTAACATCCTGAGTAGACCTTAAAAATATTCAAAGTGATTCAAAAGAAAAACTAGTGGGCATAACAGTCGTTGTTATAACTTAGTAAATGACTTTAGCTTAGCTGAAAAGTTAGATGAGCCATAGAGATAGTAACAGGGGTAAGGTTGCTTGCCCTGCACACAGCCAACTCCTGTTTAGTCCTCAGCATAATCTATATAAAGCTTCCTACCCTCTCTAGAAGTGATCCTTTACAAGAGGCAAAAGTAATTCCCTGGTCACTGCTGGATGCTGCTGAACAAAACAAAACAAAACAAAATAAAAAAGAATATCTCAAATGAATTGTGATTAAGAGATTGTAAAGAACTCACCACCTTAAAACCCAAGTACTTATTATTCTCTAGTATGAATGGGACATTCTCCAAGATAGATGCCATGCTGGGACACAATCTGTGTCCATTGAGTCTTAAAAGTAGAAATCATGTCACTTATTCTGTCAGACAAATGCCATGAAGGCAAGAATTAATGATAAATGGAAAATTGAGAAAAGGTTCGACTTTGGTAACTCAGTATAACAGTGTTAAATAACAAGTGGATCAGAGAAGAAATCAAAGAAAGAATATAAGACAAAATCTTTAAGGTGTCTAGAACTGTAATTTCTTTTTACCAAAGACTATATTTGCTAGAGAGATGGAGGCAAGGAAATTGAAAACCATCTTTTCATTCACTGTTTCATCTATAATAAATTATCTTCCAAATATCTTTTGCCTTCCAAAATGATTAATTAGCGATAGTTGTATCAAATATAACGTTGATCTCACACATTCTTGCCTCTGAATGATATCTACTACTAGTGGAAAAATACAGGATTTATTTAGCTCTTTCACTTACTTCCAAGTGAGATTAAGACAGATAAACTGTGAACTCTAATCTAAAGAACAGAGGTGTATTATCTGTAAATCTGTAGTCATCCCTTGTGTTTCCTCTTTTTTTTTTTTTAATTCCTTGTGTTTTTAAGGATCAATCTCTAATCAATTTAACAGCCAATTTTTCTTTCAAAGACAATGACTTATACTCTAGATCAGTATTTCTCAATCATTTTCTGACTTTGGTCCCATTCTGACCTGCTTCCTTTTTAGGACATCTCTTTTTAGTTTATTTGTTTGTTTGTTGGGGGGGCACACCCGGTGATGCTCAGGAGTTACTCCTAACTATGCACTCAGAAATCTCTCCTGGCTTAGGGGACCATATGGAACGCCGGGGGATGGAACAGTGGTCCGTCCTGGGTCGACCGCGTGCAAGGCAAATGCCCTACCGCTGCCCCATCTCTCCAGCTCCTTGAGAAGGGGAAGACAAGAAAATCTTTGAATCACCAGATCCAAACTGCAGAAACTTTATTGAACTTCCTTCCTCAAGACTGTAACTACACCTACTAGACACTAGATGGAGCCATTCAGGAATCCCACATGCAAAACTCCCTTTGTAAAAGTAAGGGAAATTAAAGGCAGTCTGTTTGAGGCTGACAACCTCCCTAAAACATTAAAAAATGCAAGGTTCTGATCATTTTTATCCTATACCAGCAGTCAGGAAAATCAGTGACTCCAATTCTAAATTTAAACACAGGTCCTGATTAACAACTTTTTACGATCCCTGTTTTTAAAAAATTACTGTATCCTGTTGGTTAGTAAGTAGGCAACAAGACAGCTGATATTTCAGTGCGAGAAGTGGAACCCAGATTAGGGCTTAAATATATTCTACTTTACCGGGGTAGATATTTAGACTTACAGAGTAACTCTAATAGAACTGTGTTTGCTCTATATTTTGAAAGCAGCACTTTTTCATTGAAAACTCCAGCAAAATTTTATTAAACTGTACTCATGCTAAAGAACATACTTTTTAGTTTAGCCTAGAGAATTCTCATTTAGATTATCATATGACAATATTCTTTTATGTTTCTTTTCTTTGGGGGGGCACATCCGGTTCAGGGGTTACTCCTGGCTTTGGCTCAGAAATCGCTCCTGACTTGGGGGACCATTTGGGATGCCAGGGGATCGAACACAGTTCTGTCCTGGGTCAGACTCGTGCAAAACAAACACCCTACTGCTGTGCTATTGCTCTGGCCCCAGAGCATCTCTTTCTTAACTGGTAGCCCCTTATCTTATGCCAGCCCCCCCCCATTAAATTAATTTTTACCTTTAGCCCCATTAGAGTATCTGAGGCTGCAAATGAGGTAATGTGGTCTCAGGCTTAAGAACCTACTTTAGACCATATTCATGTGTTTATTGTGGAATATTAACTTTCTTAAACTCACTTGTTTCATTAAGATGGTTTATATTGCATATATTTAAGATGCTTAAAAGTCCTGCTAAGTAAACCCTTGAATATATTTGAGGTGTTGAGAGATTTCAACAATCAGTCTTTCTCTCTCCTTGATCACCTAATTCTACTCTTTAAGGTTTATATATCCTGGATGTTTCCTTTGCTTGGAGAACATTTCTTTTTGGTTTTTGGTTTTTGGGTTACACCTGGAGGAGCTCAAGGGTTACTCCTGGCTCTGCACTCAAAAATCGCTCCTAGCAGGCTTCCTTTATACCAAGAAAATATTTTAATAAAAGTCCAAAATTAGGTTAAAAATCTAAGTTATAAGTAGTGATTGAGGTCCTAGTGTCCAAAGAAAGGTTTTGTGTTTTATGAAATAGAAAGTATGTTGACAATTTTGCATGGATGTTGTGTTGGTCAATATTTTCAAGCTACTCTAACTACATTTATCCACTAGATATTCAAATATATTTCAATGAAATAGGAAATATTTGGCAAATTATAATCTTACATTGTAAAAAGTTTAATTATGCCAGTGTTAGTTTATTATGTGTTTTTATTGCTGAAAACCTATAAACAACATGTATTTCAGGGCTGGAGAGATAGCATGGAGGTAAAGGTCGTTGGTTCAAATCCCAGCATCCCATATGGTCCACTGAGCCTGCCAGGACCAATTTCTGAGCGTAGAGCCAGGAGTAACCTCTGAGTACTGCTGGGTGTGACCCAAAAACAAAACAAAAACAAAACAAAAAAAAAACAAAAAACAAAAACCAAAAACCAAAAAAACCAAAACAACAACAACAACAACAACAAAAAAAAACCCCAAAAACATGTATTTTGATTTTTATTAATCGCCTTTAAGGGAATTTAGTTTTGAAAGTAAATTAAAGAATGGTCTTAGTCTCATATTGTTCAAAATCTAATGTGTTAAAAATAAGGGTTGAATACGAGGAAAAATTAAGTATAAAATTATCTACATGATTCGCAAATATTCCCATCCTACTAATTTATGGTAAAATGGATATTTTTGTACAAAGTAAAATACTATATATAGAGTTCACTAAAATATCTGTGTTGATTTGCTGTTATTGACAGAAGAGAAATATAGTATCCTGTAATTATCTAACTTTATTTTTACCTAGAAATATAATCATAGCAGAGAACATTTGTTGAACACTCATTTATTACCCCCATTGGATTAATTGCTGCTTCTGTTGTAAAAATCTGCATAATATCTGTATTTTATAGAAATTTTAATTATGCATGCATATGTAAACTTACAATTCATGTAGAAGTATTGGTTAATAATTTTAGCTTATGAAACATACATATAACTAAATTTTTATAAAAATAATATAAATGTTACCTAAGTATTATTCTTGTTTTATAGTGGAAAAACTGAAAGATCTATATAATTCTATAACTTGTAAAGAAAATAATACAGTTCTTATGGAGGATTACCTAAAAAAGTCATTTCCAGATATGCTAAATGCATATAAATGTGAGCCAAAATATTTACAAATTATTATAATATAGTTATCAAGATGTATAACTCAATTACTAACATACAAGTTTCCATAATTTAGTTATACATTATATTGTTCCTAGAATTTAGTTACTATAAGCTAAAATTATGTTTAGTAATAATTCTGCTAAATTTCATTTTTCTACATCAAAAATTAAAGCTAACCTGAAAAAACTTAAATTCAACAGACTTTCTCTTCCTGGTAACCTCTTTTTATATGTTAAAGTCCACCTGGATTACTAGACCTCCTCCTTCCAGGGTTTGGGGGATTGATTTGAAGAAAGAGGAAGTTTTGGCTTTGGTCTCAGAGACAGAGAGAACACATGGCAGAGAGAAGCCATGAGGGAAAAAGGCCATGAGGAAAAAACAAACCTACTCTGATTAAATTTTTGACTGCCCTGGTATTATTTCTCCACACTACCCTGTTTCTTCAGAGGTTAAAAACACGGAACTGGGGTGGAGGTGGGAGTTCTCACCCACTCGTGGATTTTTATTTTTATTTTATAGCTAGAAATCGAACTAAGGTCAGTCCCAGCGTGGGTCTGCCACTTGCAAGGTAAATGCCCTACTGGCTGCGTTATAACTCCAGCCCTATTATAGAGAAATAAATCTTTTGTGATATTAACATAAGGAGCATGCAAGGAATACTGATAATATCTATTTAATTTTAATGTAATTAATGTGAAACAGAATATTGTGTTATTTTTTGTTGTAAGAAAGTAATAAATTAATTATAATGGAATAAATGTATAGTAAATTTTATTACTGAATTATATAATAAAATAATTTGTGCATGATCTCAAAAGCTGCTTATATTTATGTTCACTGCTCACTGTGCTTATGAAGCTTAACAAATGTTATAAGATATTGTGTTTGGCTTTGTGCAGACCTTTTTTTTTTGGCCATGGCATTTGTTGAGTGTCAGAGTACAAATTTAGAAACTTTTATATATAGTCAACAGGTCATCTTTTCACTAAGTGGTTTGTTATGAATTTCTCAAAGAATGCTGTGTGTGTTGGAGGATCTTTCAACATAAATTAATATAAAGGTATGTGTCTATGTGTATTCTAAAAGGCTGACATTTAAAGAAAATGTAAAGTTGGATTATATAATGACTTTTAAAAATCATTATGTAAATTTTTGTGTGATATGGAAACTTAGTATATTCTCAAGTGAAATTACTTTGTGCTTAATAATAACATTTCTAGAACTGAGAAAGTAATTCTAATTTAAGTTCTTTAACTTATAAGGTTTTAAAAGATTTAATATGTTTCTCATCCTGATTTAATTTACATAATTCATAATTTTTATTCATATCACTAATGCACAATCTTGGTTTATTAAAACAGTTGCATGACTACCTACTCTAATTTTAGAAAAACTTTCTGTATTTTTACTGAAGAAAAATTTTCTATGTTTCATAAAATATTTCTAGTTTCTGATTAATGAATCTTTTAGAGCTAAGTGTATTTATTGAAATTATTACAGGTAGTATGCCAGGGATTATGTCCAAATAACTTTTAAATTCATATTTAAAATAATTATTTCTTTAAGAAAAATAAAGAAGAAAGTTAAATAACAATAATTTTTCAACTGAAAAAGATTTTCTGCTTGTACATAATTTGCATTGCTATCCAGAAAGTCTCAACTGCCTTGCTACCACATTCCTCTACCTGTCCTCAAACTTTTGTGTTCCTCTGCTACTTGTAGTTACCAGCTCTAGATACAGATCATATTTTCCTATTCTCTGATAGAAAAGATTAAAGGCCACATAGCATATTTTTAAAAATAAGGACTCTACCGCCAGCAGATCTAAGTCATTCTGACTCAGGTGGAGGCCCATGTAGAAGAGACAAGGCAAGAACAAAAGGAAAATAGTCCAAATACTTCTTAGATCTAAAATAAAAATTGAAAATTGGTTTATAAGTTTGCTTATTTTGTTTATTTTTAAGCTTTGGGAAAATAGAACATTGTTATTGTTATTATTATTGTTATTTGCTTTCTGACTTTGCAACAAGAGTACATTACACACGTACTCACACAATCACACACTCATTTAAACATGCCCTATGAAAGTGCTTATAATAATTAATTTAAGGGAAATCATTTTAGAAGTGTTCAGATCTTTTTTCTTTTTTGGTTGGTTTGGGAGCATTACTGGGCTTACTTGTCTCTGCTCAGGGGTCACTCCTAGTGGTGCCTGAATAACACATGTGGTGCCAGGGATCAAACTAGGTTCAACTGCCATAAGGCAATTGCCCTATCATTTGTCTTCTGTTTCCTATTGCTATAAAGTTTTAACTTTTTATCAAACTGCTAAGAATAAGATAATTGAAGAAACAGTACTTTCCAATCAATTAAAGTCAATTTCCTGAAAGTCACAGTCCTAGTAAAAACTAGAGAATATATATTATAATTATATAATTATAATCATTATATTATTATATAATTATAATGTATGTTTTGGTTATGACTTTCTAGTACACATTTCTACATTTTTCCCTTAATAGTCAAAAAAAATTCTGCTTTCTGATAGTTATATAGCCATAATAACTTCATAACTTTATTAACTGAACATTGTGAATAAATATCTCAAAGTGTTCTCAGTTAAAAATTCTCAGTTAAAAAACCTTTTACTTTTCAGGATGTCTAACCTGGGACAATTTGACCCTGATTTTTACCAATCTAATTATACTACTGATAACCAGGAACAGAGTTATGATAATTCTAATTCCTATGAAGATACTTATGGATCCAAAATGTAAGTAATTTATATTGAGAAAATATATACAAAACCAATATATTTATTTTTGTGCCATACCTAGCAGTGTTCAAGACTTACTTCTATTTTTACTCGGTGAACACTCCTGTTGGTGTTCAAGGGACCCTATGGGGTGGCCAAGGGTGGAACCTGTGTTCACCATGTGCTACTTCACTCTCCATTGTACTATTGCTTAGGCCTTCATGACTATATTTATCAAGTTGATGATTAACTTGATTCAGATATTTAGTTTTTGACTTTAGGTCCTTATTTGGGTACAGTAACATTTAAATCCCAATCCATATTAAAATGTCAGGATTCAGAGGGTCTATAAATATTACTTTTGATAGTTTCATGAAGTACATGAAAGAAAATCAGGTCAACATTTCAGATAAACTTCAGATATTTGATATTTTATTCATACAGTGAATAGTTCACTTAAAATTCATCCGAAATAAGATTGAGATGCTAATCATGATGACAAAAAAAACCTAGAAATCTAGAGCCAGTGAGAATTAACTAGTCTTCATGTATTTCTCTTTCTCCTGGGTGTATGGGAATGTATAGAGACTTATTTTTAAAAGTCAGTTTGATTCAATGGCATACTGATCTGAAAGCTGTAGTTATTAAGATATTTATATTTAAGTATTTAAAATGTTAAAATGAAATAGTGATCTGACAGCTGTAATTATTAAGATATTTAAGGTATTTATATTTAAATATTTTAAATATTAAAATGAATTAGAGGTGCCAGAGACTACAGGAGCTAAGGTATATGCTTTGCATATAGCAGACCCTGGTTTGATCCCTGGCATCATATGGTATCTTGAGCATCACAGGTTGTTTTTGTTTTTGTTTTTGAGTCACCGGCAGCGCTCAGGGGTTACTCCTGTCTTTATGCTCAGAAATCACTCCTGGCAGGCTCAGGGGACCATATGGGATGCCAGGATTGGAACTACTGACCTTTTGCATGCAAGGCAAACGCCTTACCTCCATGCTATCTCTCTGGCCCCAGCATCACAGGTAGTAACCCTTGAAGTCAACCTACATGGATGGGTGTGAAGCATGACTAGGGTGTTTAAGGGTACTTACTGACACCCTAAGATCTGAGCTGTACCAGATTCTTGCTGTGGGCCACCAAGCTCATTGGTTTAATGAGACTGAGTTACTTCCAGGCCTTCTGAACACCACTTGGGATTTGCAAACAACACCACATCTTAATTAATTAACTTTAATTAATTAATTTTTAAAATGAACTACAAAAACCTTTCTCATTAAAAAGCATGCTCAAGTTTCTTTCTCTTTAAAAAATAAATCTAATGTGATAGTTGTCTAAAAATTTGTGGCTTAAGTCTGGAGGAATAGTACAGCATGTAGGATATTTGCCTTGCTTATTGCCAGCTCTGTTTTATAAACCTCTTGTTGTTGTTGTTGTTTTTGTCCCCCAATTCACAATACAGACAAGGCAAAGGGCCTGGGTTGATGGGTATATGGGGTGCATTTACTGTATCTCCTCTTTCTATACAGTCAGTATAAAGAACACAGCCTGTGGTAAGAATTGGGAGGCCTTATCTTTTCTTTTATTCTTTTTTTATTATTATCTTTATTTAAACACCGTGATTACAAATATAATTGTAGTTGTATGATTACAGTCATGTAAAGAACACCCCCCTTCACCAGTGCAGGATTCCCACAATCAATTTCCTAGATCTACCTACTCCCCACCCCATCCACACCTGTACTCGAGACAGGCTTTCTTTTTCCCTCATTCATTCACATTGTTATGATAGTTTTCAGTGTAGTTATTTCTCTAACTGCACCTATCACTCTATGTGGTGAGCTTCATGTCATTAGCTGCACCTACATAGGAGGATGGGGGGAAGTAAGGGTTGAGACTGAGGCAGTAAAATATTAGAAATGAGCTTTTTAGGGCAGTATCAAGGTCCCAATACAAGATGGATATTACGGATATATAGAATATATGCACACAATACTATCAATATGAAAACAAAGAGAAAATATTTCCACTGACTGTCCCAACATAAATCAGTGCTAGAACAGCCTGCCCTCCTCCCAGAGTGCATTTCCATTAGTGTAGGGAGAGATAGGGGGAAAGCCTGTTGACCCCTATAGAGTTCACATAGACTGGTGCCCAGGGAAAGACTGAAGTCTAGGGGAGAAAAACCCTATACCTGGCATGAGCTGGTCTCCAGAATCAAGGAGGAAACCAGAAGCCAGATGTCTGCCCGCCCTCCTCCCCATGCACCTCTCCCTGGAGTACGGAGGGAGGGGGGAACCTGGGGACCACTAAGAGTCCACCTGAACCCACTTCTGGCCATCTGAGCTGGCACCCAGGGAAGGCCTGGAGTCAGGGGAAAAAGACAAAGACGGCTGGGGGCCTGCCAAGCCTCTCAGCACTCCTCAGGCTAGGGATAAGGGCCCTGGTAAACTCAGTTTTTCTGATCTGTTAGTTCAGTGTGAAAATTTCTAATTTCAGTTGACAAATCTTCTTGATGCTTAAATTTGCTCCAGTCAAGTTTATCGATGCTTTTTTTTGAGCTCCCTGAACATTTTCCATAGTTCTACTCTAAACTTCTTCTTCTTCTTTTTTTTTTAACTAAAGAACATTTATTGGTCTTTCACTAAGGTTTATCTTAAGGACATAACTGAACTGTGTTGTTACCCCCCCACCCCCACAATCCTGAAGAATGGTTAGTTAGTATAGTATCATTAC
The DNA here is from genome assembly GCF_024139225.1 of Suncus etruscus. Classification (NCBI taxonomy): domain Eukaryota; kingdom Metazoa; phylum Chordata; class Mammalia; order Eulipotyphla; family Soricidae; genus Suncus; species Suncus etruscus. Next base: position 38,386,035 of record NC_064863.1, on the reverse strand, counting down.
AGTGGAAATGAACAGTTCAAAGGCTCAAACCAACAATAGCTGACCAAAAACCCACCTAAAACACCATAGAAATGTTTAAGTAAAAAAAAAAAAGAAAAAAAAAAGGGCAGAGGGGAGGTGGCAATGGGATTTTTTTCAGATTGAACAAAATCCTCATATTTCACTCAATATATTCAATTGTGGTTAGAGTGTACCAAATGGAAACAGGATTATTAGAATACAAAACACCCTCTAGTTTGCTGTACACACTTGTATTCTGAGCCCACCCCACCCCCTAATGCTTCCAGCTCAATTATTTCCCCACCTGCTGGGCCTGCCGATGAAGAAGCACATAGATCTTCTCTTTAATCCAGTCTTTGTTGTAAGGTTGGTATGTCTGGGTATCAGCTCGGTAAACGAGGCAGCTGAGATCTGCCAGATTGTCAGTAAAATCAAACAACTGGCTGATATCATATGTGATGGAAGGGCTGTTTGGGTTCATTCTCTTCAGATGTTCTTCGTACATTTTACAAACGCCTTCCATGCATTCATTCACAGATTCATAGTCAGCGTAAGTTCTGCCTTCTGGCCTCTTGGTAGGCTGAACTAGTAAAATGGTATGAGACATCACGCGGAGTCTGGGTCCACGCAGCCGCCGCCAACAGCCGCCTACTCTAAACTTCTTATTTGAGAGGATAACTATTTGTTTCCTACTTTTTAGATTATTAGAGGAGCCATCTTGATTTCTGTAAATATGGGGGTGTACTGCAAAATTACTCCATTGACAAGGCTGTATATTGCTTCTTAAAATGTGCAGAAATGGAATTCAGGGGTTACAAGATAAGCGAGGCTGCAAAGCGAAGCAGAGTAGCCGCGTTTCATGTGTGGGTCCTGGAGAGATTATAGTCCTTGGAGTCTAGGCAGGCTCAGCAGAAAAGAGGCAGAGAGCATGGTCACCATGTTTTATAAATCTCTGGGTACCCAATCACACGGCAGGAATTGGCCCCACATGCGTTGTGTGGGGACATCTTACCGGCTATGAGTCCTGAAGAGGTTATAGTCCTTGGAGTCTAGGCAGGCTCAGTAGAAAAAAGAGTCTTTTATTCTTTTGATTTTTTAATATATATATTATATATATATTTAATATATATATTATATATATATTTAATATATATATATATACCAGTGCAACATTCCCATGAAGAATATCCCAAGTGTCCTTCCTCCCCACCCCACACAAGCCTGTACTCTAGACAAGCTTACTAGGCTTTCTAAGCTTTTTTTTTTTTTAATGTAAATTGTTAATTGTGTTTTCTTTGGGTTTGAGGGTCACACTTAAAAAGTGTTCTGGCCCTGATTCATTGTCACTATGTACCATAAATACCACTGTGAAAGATTTGTTATTCACTCTTTGTTCATTATAAAATTTATCATTATTTAAAAAATAAAAATAAAGAAAGAAAGCATGCTCAAAAATCCCCAAAAATCTACTATTCGACCTTTCAGAGAGCAATTATTTTGGTCATTGGTAGTCAGTTATCTAGACTTTATTTTCTCACTCTTTTTTTTTTTTTTTCGGTCACACCCGGTGACATTCAGAGGTTTCTCCTGGCTATGTGCACAGAAATTGTTTCTGGCATGGGGGACCATATGGGAAGCGGTCCTTCCTATGCTAGTGTGTGCAAGGCAGACACCTTACTGTTTGCACCACCGCTCCAGCCCCTCTCACTACCTTTTTCTAATTGTTAAAACTAAAATTTATTTCTTTTTTTAATTAAAATTATTTCTAAAAATAGATATTTCTGCAGAAAGATGACAACTAGATAACTTCTGTTGACAACAGGGGATCTTGTAGGATCCTAAAAGATAGGCTCAGTAGGGTATCAAGATCCTACAAGATAGGCTCAGCAGCTTTTCAAAGTCTTAGATTTGAATTTTTTTAAACTCCCAAAGTTGAAGAATGGAGAGTTGCTATGTTCATTCTGAACCAGCCTACATGGAAGTGTTTTATCAGCCAACATTTTCTCTTACTATTTCCTAAACTAAACTTGCCATATAGAACAGTCTTGCTAAGTTTACTTAGAATGCCATTTTTTTAAATTTTATTTGTTTTGTTTAATTTTTATTAAAAATGGTAACACAGTTGACATAGTTAATTGTAATACATTTGTTTCAGAAAAGTGAAAGCAAAGTTATTGGAAAATGGAAAGAAAAAATAAAAATAAAATGGAACAGAAGAGAATAAAATAAAGAAAAAAAAAGAAAAATTACAATGGCAAACTTGTGAAAACTGTTGTATCACCAATGAAGTCATTAATACAATGGCAGAAGGCTTATTAAGCTCTGTTGTTATTTGTCCATTCTGTTAAATTGAGGTGTTCCTCTAGGAATGACAGCATCAAACAAATGTAGGTTTCCAGAAATTCAAAGCTATGATACTATGAATTTTAGAGGCATATACTCAGCTGCAGGAACTCCTGGAAGAAGGCCCAGTGATTTCAGCCCAAGAACCAGTGTACCTGAAGTGGGTCAGATCACCAATCTGCAGGGAATCATAAAGGATCAGTGATGAGGCAGGACATCAAGGAAACAGTGATTCTGCGTGATGGAGGCAGCAAGCATGGCTTCAGGAGGAAGGGGGATTAATTTACCATCTCCTGTTGAGATGACCAGCTCTGTGCCCTGCGGGCTGGTGTAATCATGATCTTTCATGGTTCTGAACGTTTATATCTCGTTGGATAAATGAGTCTACAGAGTTGGCCCTGTTCAAATATAGTGACTGCATTTGTGGGCATGTTGTCCTAGAATGCCTGTTTTTTTTTTTCCAGGCCACACCCATTTGATGCTTAGGGCTAAGCGCTCAGAAATTGCCCCTGGCTTGGGGGGACCATATGGGACGCCAGGGGATCAAATCGCTGTCCTTCCTTGGCTAGCTCTTGGAAGGCACACACCTTACCTCTAGTGCCACCTCACTGGCCCCGAATGCCTGTATTTATCTACTCACATAGATGAAAAGTTTCTGAAAGTCCAGTTTACTTTTGTTTGTTTTGGCCAAGAAAGGTGATCACTCCATGTGGTGCTCAGACATCGAGGTAATCAGTAAAGGTGGTGCTCTATGATGATTTGTGCTGCTAATGCCTAGAAATGCTCAAGAGTCCATGAGACTCCATGCTTGTAATCACTTTACAACTTGAGCTATATACCTAATCTCTAAAGTAAAATTGTAATCAACAATATTATATGACTTAGTTAAAAAACCTCTTGCAATTGAAAATTCATCTCAATTTCTAGAAGCATACTTGTTTATTCTGTAGTGTCAGATATATGGAGGATATAGTGTAACTTATTTGTATTTACTTAGAAGCATAATTATCCTTGACTATGTGTACTAAAGAAACTATCTCGACTGACATGATGGAATATTTCTTAACACATAACTTATAACCTAGTTTTCTATATGGTAATCGAAATGAGATTGCTACCTACATTTACCTAACACAAGATTCAAAAAGAAAAGCTACATCAGTTGACCAACACAATGGAATTCAAATCTCTAGTTTTAGAAAGGCACTTTTCAATAAAACATACAGCTAGCTAATGATTAAAGGATGAAGCACAGAAAACTGACAGTGTATTTGCAACCACAGAAAGTGTAACTGAGCTTTTAAACAATGATATATTTGCATTGGAAAGTGAATATTAAGTTTGGTTAATTCACAAATTGCTAAAAAAAAACCCTCACTTTATTGGATACTGTGATTTATATTAGCATAATATATAAAGACTGAGCTTCTGGAACTTCCTGGAAATTTCCTTTTTCTTTCTTTTTTCTTTTTTACCCACTGGAAATTGATAGTCTCAGATATAAGTGATGAAAAAGATAATATTAAATAACTGATGAATATAAGGTTTATTTTTTTAATAAGGGTATGAGGTATGTTATAACTAATCTTGTACCACAGAGGTGATTAATTGGCCAATCATCCCTAGAGTCCCCTGAGCATCACTGGATGTGGCCAGTAAAATCCCAAGAAACAGTAAATGTATTTTTCCTTTGGGAATAGTTGATTTAAAGTTGCTAGCCATACTGTTTCCCTTTTCACTGTGATTGCAGTCTTGAAGTAATTGTGAAAGTTGCTTTTCTTCAAGCCTCGTTAGTATCAGGGCAGAGATTTAGTAGGTCCAAGACAATATGCCAATGAAATAGTCTTGCTTAGATAATGGCCTATTAGATCATGTTTATTTGTTAGTTTTATCCCATCCACAGGGACAACGAGCAGACTTAAACCTTTATTTCTAAATCATTTCTATCAGCAATTTTGTTAGTGGATCTAGTTTGCTGGGGGGAAAATGGGATCATTATACATAGTGATAAAAAATAAAAATATTTATGCTGTGTGTAGTTCAGGAAATAATATCAGGTCCCAGTCTGTATAATCATATAGCTTATATATACACACACACCTCTGTCTCTATAGTTTTATTTTACAAAAGAGTTGTTTTCTCTGTCAGATTTGTCATTTAAGGGGGCCTGACTATGTATTTTTGAACTTTGTATCAAATTAATGTTGAGACTATTTTAACACTAAGAAACCATAGGAATTGCATAATTTTTGCTACGTTCATAGGGCATTGATGAAGAAAAACAACACATATACAAGGAAAACTCCTTAAATTTATACTCCTTCTGTCTGGAAAAAGCAATTTAAAATGACCAAATAACTTAATGTACACTTTCCATTTTGCTTTATTTCTTCTCTACCTCTATCAATAAATTATTTACAAAGATAATTGCTTTTTAACATTCTCACACAAATTATAAGATAAAAAATTAAGCAAATAAAGGATGGTATTGAAACATTGTGTTTCAGCAAAATTTAATAGATATATTAAAAGATAAATATAAGGGCCCGAGAGATAGCATAGAGATAAAGCATTTGTCTTGCTTGCATAAGGTCAGTGGTTCGAATCCTGGCATCCCAGATGGTCCCCCGAACCTGCCAGAAGCGATTTCTGAGCATAGAGCCAGGAGTAATCCCTGAGCACTGCCGGGTGTGACCCAAACAAAAACAAAAAACCAGATAAATATAAAAGTCAACTCCACAGCACATTAGTTTAGGTGCTCAGAGATGAGTTGATTGGCAATGGTGATTGGAGCCAGTCTGAATTGGAAAGTCTATTACTTTATAGACAACAATCAGTTTAGGTATTAATTACTCTTATGAGTTAACTACACAAGTATAATGGACATGTTATGTGGGGTTATTGCCCATGAAAATCAATGAAAAGTAAACACTGTACAGAGAGAAGAGAAACAACAAATTTAGAGTTCAACACTATCTGTAATACGAGGCAAGTCATTCAGTTTGCATGAAACTATTTCTCTGTAAAAATTAGAATAAAACTACATGATATTTTAACTATATATATTTTAATATTATGATAAAATGCAAAGGGAAGTGTCCATCACATAATACCCAATCAATAAGTTTCAGTTTAATTTATAATTATTTTGGAAGCCTTTTCAAAGCCAACAAATTAATTTTCACTTCATTCACTACCATTTTACTACCTTATACTTTATCAAAGTATTAATAAGTCATTTCTTTTTTGTTTTGCTTTGTTTTGTTTTGGTTTTGGTTTGGGGCCACAACTGACAGTGCTCAGGACGTTTTTCTTTTTTCTTTTCTTTTTTTTTTTTTTTGGTTTTTGGGCCACACCCGGCGGTGCTCAGGGGTTACTCCTGGCTGTCTGCTCAGAAATAGCTCCTGGCAGGCACAGGGGACCATATGGGACACCGGGATTCGAACCAACCACCTTTGGTCCTGGATCGGCTGCTTGCAAGGCAAACGCCGCTGTGCTATCTCTCTGGGCCCAGGACATTTTTCTTGATCTGCATTTAAGAATCACTCTCCCTCTTTTCTGCTGAGCCAGCCTAGACACACCAAGGACTATAATCTCTCTAGGACCCACACCCAGTAAGATGTCCCCACCCAGCGAATGTGGGGCCAATTCCTGCCTTGTGATTGGGTACCCAGAGACTTATAAAGAATGGTGGCCATACTCTCTGCCTCTTTTCTGCTGAGCCAGCCTAGACACAACAAGGACTATAATCTCTCCAGGACCCACATCCGGTAAGATGTCCCCACCCAACGAATGTGGTGCCAATTCCTGCCATGTGATTGGGTACCCAGAGACTTATAAAGAATGACGGCCATGCTCTTTGCCTTTTTTCTGCTTAGCCAGTCTAGACACACCAAGGACTATATTCTCTCCAGGACCCACATCCGGTAAGATGTCCCCACCCAGCGAATGTGAGGCCAATTCCTGCCATGTGATTGGGTACCAAGAGACTTATAAAGAATGGCGGCCATGCTTTCTGCCTCTTTTCTGCTGAGCCAGCCTAGATACAACAAGGACTATAATCTCTCCAGGACTCACAACCAAAAAGTGGCTCCGCTTCGCTCCACGGCCATACGTATCTTATAACCCCTGAATTCCATTTCTGCACATTGTAAGAAGCAATCTACTGCCTTACCAATGGAGTATTTTTGCAGTACACCCCCATGTAAAAGACTCCTTGTCTTTTTCCCCTGACTCCAGGCCTTCCCTGGGTGCCAGCTCAGATGGCCAGAAGTGGGTTGAGGTGGACTCTTAGTGGTCCTCAGGCTTCCCCCCTCCCTCCATACTCCAGTGGGGAGGTGCATTGGGAGGAGGGCGGGCAGACATATGGCTCCCAGTTTCCTCTTTGATTCTGGAGACCAGCTCTTGCCAGGTATGGGGTTTGGGGAGGTCCCATACCAGAGCATTTCTCCCTAGCCTGGGGAGTTCTGGGAGGCTTGGCAGGCCCCCAGCCGTCCTTGTCTTTTTCCCCTGACTCCAGGCCTTCTCTGGGTGCCAGCTCAGATGGCCAGAAGTGGGTTCAGGTGGACTCTTAGTGGTCCCCAGGTTCCCCCCTCCCTCTGTACTCCAGGGGTGAGGTGCATGGGGAGGAGGGTGGGCAGACATCTGGCTTCCAGTTTCCTCTTTGATTCTGGAGACAAGCTCTTGCCAGGTATGGGGTTTGGGGAGGCCCCATGCCAGAGCCCTTCTCCCTAGTTTGGCAGTGCTGGGAGGCTTGGCAGGCCTCCACCGTCCCCCTTTTTCTCCCTTGGACTTCAGGCCTTCCCTGGGCACCTGTCAAGGTGGACTCTATAGGGGTCAACAGGCTTTCCTCCTACCTCTCCCTACACTAATGGGAATGCGCTTTGGGAGGAGGGCGGACCGTTCTAGCACTGGTTTATATTGGGAGAGTCACTGGAATTTTTTTCTCTTTGTTTTCCTATTGATAGTATTGTATGCATATATTTTATATATCCGTATCATCCATCTTGTATTGTGAGCTTGATACTGCCCTACAAATCTCATTTCTAATATTTTACTGCCTCAGTCCCAAACCTTATTTCCCCCCATCTTCCCATGTAGGTGCAGCTCATGATATGAAGCTCACCAGATAGAGTGATAAGTGCAGTTAGAGAAATAACTACACCGAGAACTATCATAACAATGTGAATGGGGCCTGGAGAGATAGCACTGTGGTGTTTGCCTTGCAAGCAGCCGATCCAGGACATAAGGTGGTTGGTTCAAATCCCGGTGTCTCATATGGTCCCCCATGCCTGCCAGGAGCTATTTCTGAGTAGACAGCCAGAAGTAACCCCTGAGCACAGCCTGGTGTGGCCCAAAAACCAAAAACCAAACCAAACCAAAACAAAACCCAACAAAAAAACCCAATGTGAATGAATGAGGGAAAAAGAAAGCCTGTCTCGAGTACAGGTGTGGGTGGAGTGGGGAGTAGGTAGATATGGGAAATTGGTGGTGGGAATCCTGCACTGGTGAAGGGGGATGTTCTTTACATGACTGTAATCATACAACTACTGATTATATTTGTAATCACAGTATTTAAATAAAGATAATTTATGAAAAAATAATCATTCTTCCTGGAGCCGAAGCTGTGGTGCAGCGATAGGGCGTTTGCCTTGAACACGGCTGACCTAGGACAGACCGGGGTTCGATCCTGTGGTGTCCCATATGGTCCACCAAGCCAGGAGCAATTTCTGAGCGCATAGCCAGGAGTTACCCTTGAGCGTCATCAAGTGTGGTCCCCCAAAACAAACAAACAAACAACAACCAATGAACCAAACAAAAAATAAACACTCCTGGCAGAGCTCAGGAGACTATTCGATGCTGAAGATTAAAGCCAGGTTGGACCTACGTAAGGCAAGCACCCTATCAGCTGTACTATCTCTTCAGTCCTACAAGCCATTTCTTTTCGTGGGGTGAAGAGGCTTCCAAGTGGTAGGTACCTAAGGTGATTCAGAACTTCCAGTGATTCTAAGTTAATTAGGCCAGGTGTTTAGTGAGAAGCTGGAGAATGTGAGGTTGCTGCAGGGGAGGCCCAGGCCACCTCCCAGGGAGACCTCCAATGATGCACCCCACAATACTCAGGAAACATGTGGTGCTCGAGAAAGCTCCTGGGTCGACTGCAAGTGCCTTAGCTCTTAAACAAGTTATTTCTCTCTTGGAAAAATGAGAGTCTTTGAAAAAACTAGATATATCTATCTTTAAAAGAAAACAGTCATTTATTCCTTAATTTCTCGTACTTATTTTTGAGATTCATAATCTGTAGTGTTTTCCTTTTTTCAGGCAATATGTCAGTGAGCAGCCTCTTTCTGCCTCATTTGTCCCCTCGGAGATGCTCGTGTCATCTGGTTACACAGGACAATTTTTCCAGCCAGGAACCAACCCAGATTATTATTCACAATCTTCTTACATTGACAGTTTTGATGAAGAACCTCCTTTGCTAGAAGATAAGTTGTGAACGTGCTATTAATGCTTTACATAGCAAGAGTAATGACAATAATTATGACATAATATGTACAGTCAACAAGCTGTGTACCATGTTTTATGTATGATGTTACACACACATACACACACATATATAACAGCAAAACTAAGACCCTTAGACCATTGAAAGTTGTTGCATTTTCTGGGAAGGTAGGGGAATTGGAATAATAAATGTGCTGTTGCTGCAGTTACTAAATGTTTTCTTTTTTATATATATTTTATTTAAAAACCTTGATTACATACATGATTGTGTTTGGGTTTCAGTCATGTAAAGAACACCACCCATCACCAGTGCTACATTCCCATCACAAATGCCCAAAATCTCCCTCCTCCCATCCAACCCCCGCCTGTACTCTAGACAGGCTTTCCATTTCCCTCATACATTCTCATTATTAGGACAGTTCAAAATGTAGTTATTTCTTTAACTAAACTCATCACTCTTTGTGGTGAGCTTCTTGAGGTGAGCTGTAACTTCCAGCTCTTTTCTCTTTTGTGTCTGAAAATTATTACTGCAAGAACGTTTTTCATTTTTCTTAAAACCCATAGATGAGTGAGACCATTCTGTGTTTTTTTCTCTCTCTCTGACTTATTTCACTCAGCATAATAGATTCCATGTACATCCATGTATAGGAAAATTTCATGACTTCATCTCTCCTGACAGCTGCATAATATTCCATTGTGTATATGTACCACAGTTTCTTTAGCCATTCGTCTGTTGAAGGGCATCTTGGTTGTTTCCAGAGTCTTGCTATGGTAAATAGTGCTGCAATGAATATAGGTGTAAGGAAGGGGTTTTTGTATTGTATTTTTGTGTCCCTAGGGTATATTCCTAGGAGTGGTCTAGCTGGATCATGTGGAGCTCGATTTCCAGTTTTTGGAGGAATCTCCATATCGCTTTCCATAAAGGTTGAACTAGATGGCATTCCCACCAGCAGTGGATAAGAGTTCCTTTCTCTCCACATCCCCGCCAACACTGTTTATTCTCATTCTTAGTGATGTGTGCCATTCTCTGTGGTGTGAGGTGGTATCTCATCGTTGTTTTGATTTGCATCTCCCTGATGATTAGTGATGTGGAGAATTTTTTCACGTGTCTTTTGGCCATTTGTATTTCTACTTTGTCAAAGTGTTCATTTCTTCTCTTCATTTTTTGATGGGATTAGATGTTTTTTCTTATATATTTCTGTCAGTGCCTTTTATATTTTGAAGATTAGGCCCTTTTCTGATGGGTATTGGGTGAATAGTTTCTCCCACTCAGTGGGTGGCTCTTGTAACCTGGGCACTATTTCCTTTGAGTTGCAAAAGCTTCTCAGCTTAATATATTCCCATCTGCTAATCTCTTCTTTCACTTGCTTGGAGAGTGCAGTTTCCTCCATGAATATGCCTGTAGTCTCAATGTCCTGGAGTGTATTGCCTATGTGTTGTTCTATATATCTTATGGTTTTGGGTCTAATATCAAGGTCTTTAATCCATTTGGATTTTACCTTCGTACATAATGTTAGCTGGGGGTCTAAGTTCAATTTTTTTGCAAGTGGCTAGCCAGTTGTGCCAACACCACTTGTTGAAGAGACTTTCCCTGCTCCATTTAGGATTTCCTGCTTTTTATCAAAAATTAGGTGATTGTATGTCTGGGGAACATTTTCTTAGTATTCAAGCCTATTCCATTGATCTGAGGGCCTGTCCTTATTCCAATACCATGCTGTTTTGATAACTATTGCTTCGTAGTAAAGTTTAAAGTTGGGGAAAGTAATTCCTCCCATATTTTTTCCCAATGATTGCTTTTGCTATTTTAGGGTGTTTATTGTTCCAAATAAATTTCAAAAGTGCCTGATCCACTTCTTTGAAGAATGTCATGGGTATCTTTAGAGGGATCGCAATAAATCTGTATAATGCCTTGGGAGTATTGCCATTTTGATTATGTTAATCCTGCCAATCCATGAGCAGGGTATGTGTTTCCATTTCCACGTGTCCTCTCCTACTTCTTGGAGCAGAGCTTTATAGTTTTTAATGTATAGGTTCTTCACATTTTTAGTCAAGTTGATTCCAAGATGTTTGAGTTTGTGTGGCACTATTGTGAATGGGGTTGTTTTTTTAATGTCCATTTCTTCCTTATTACTATTGGTGTATAGAAAGGCCATTGATTTTTGTGTATTAATTTTGTAGCCTGCCACCTTGCTATATGAGCCTATTTTTTCTAGAAGCTTTTTGGTAGAGTCTTTAGGGTTTTCAAAGTAGAGTATCATGTCATCTGCAAACAGTGAGAGCTTGATTTCTTCCTTTCCTATCTGGATTCCCTTGATATTTTTTTCTTGCCTAATCGCTATAGCAACTCCTTCCAGTGCTATGTTGAATAGGAGTGGTGAGAGAGGACAGCCTTGTCTTGTGCCAGAATTTAGAGGGAAGGCTTCTAGTTTTTGTCCATTGAGGATAATATTTGCCACTGGCTTGTGGTAGATGGACTTAACTATATTGAGAAAGGTTTCTTCCATTCCTATCTTGCTGAGACTTTTGATCAAGAATGGGTGTTGGACCTTATCAAATCCTTTCTCTGCATCTATTGATATGATCATGTTGTTTTTATTTTTCTTGTTGTTGATTTTGTGTATTATGTTGATAGATTTATGGATGTTAAACCATCCTTGCATTCCTGGGATGAATCCTACTTAATCATAGTGGATGATCTTCTTAATGAGGCATTGAATCCTATTTGCCAGGATTTTGTTGAGAATCTTGGCATCTGTATTCTTGAGGGATATTGGTTTGTAATTTTCTTTTTTCGTAGCTCTCAGTCTGGTGTAGGTATCAAGGTGATGTTGGCTTCATAAAAGCACTTTGGAAGTGTTTCCATTTGTTCAATTTCATGAAAGAGTCTTGCCAGGATTGGTAGTAGTTCCTCTTGGAAAGTTTGAAAGAATTCATTAGTGAATCCATCTGGGTTTGGGCTTTTGTTTTTCGGCAGACATTTGATTACCGTTTTAATTTCATCAATAGTGATGGGGGTGTTTAGATATGCTACATCCTCTTCCTTCAACCGTGGAAGATTATAAGAGTCCAAGAATTTATTCATTTCTTCCAGGTTCTCATTTTAATGGCGTAGAGTTTCTGAAAGCAGTTTCTGATTTCCCTTTGAATCTCTGTCATATTAGTACTGATCTCTCCTTTTTCATTCCTAATATGAGTTATCAAGTTTCTCTCTCTTTGTTAGTTTTGCCAGTGGTCTATCAATCTTGTTTATTTTTTCAAAGAACCTACTTCTGCTTTCATTGATCTTTCGGATTGTTTTTTGGGTTTCCACTTCGTTATTTCTGCTCTCAGCTTTGTTATTTCCTTCTGTCTCCCTATTTTTGGGTTCTTTTGTTGAGCACTCTCTAGTTCTATTAGCTGTGTCGTTAAGCTACTCTACCTTCCTGTTGTGTGCTGTCAAAGCTATAAATTTTCCTCTCAGTACTGCTTTTGCTGTGTCCCATAAGTTCTGATAGTTTGTGTCTTTATTGTCATTTGTCCAGGAACCTTTTGATTTCCTCCTTGATTTAATCTCGGTCCCACTGGTTATTCAGTATGAGGTTGTTTAACTTCCAGGTGTTAAAGTTTTTCTTCTGTGTCCCTTTGAAAATCACAAATAATTTCAGAGCATTGTGGTCAACGAAGGTAGTCTGCAAAATATTTATCTGCTTGATATTATAGAGGTATGTTTTATGTGCCAGCTGTAGTCTATCCTGGAGAATGTCCCATGTACATTGGAGAAGAATGTGTATCCAGGTTTCTGGGGATGGAGTGTCCTATATATATATATCCACTAGGCCTCTTTCTTCCATTTCTCTTTTCAGGTCTAGTATATTCTTGTTGGGTTTCAGTCTGGTTGACCTATTCAGTGTTGACAAAGCCGTATTGAGGTCCCCCACAATTATTGTGTTGTTCTTGATATTATTTTTCAGATTTGTCAACAGTTGTATTAAATATTTTGCTGGCCCCTCATTCGGTGCATATATATTTAGGAGAGTGATTTCTTCCTGCTCTACATACCCCTTGATTAATATAAAATATCCATCTTTGCCCCTTACAACCTTCCTGAGTATAAAGTTTGCATTATCTGATATTAGTATGGCCACTCCAACTTTTTTATGGGTCTTGTTTGCTTGGATAATTTTTCTCCAGCCTTTTATTTTGAGTCTATGTTTGTTCTGGCTATTCAGGTGCGTTTCTTGTAGGCAGCAGAAGGTTTGATTGAGTTTTTTGATCCATTTAGCTACTCTGTGTCTCTTAACTGGTGCATTTAGTCCATTGACATTGAGAGAAAGAATTGTCCTGGGATTTAATGCCATCTTTATATCGAAATTTGGTGTGTCTTTTGGTTAGTCTCATCTTCAATTAGGTCTTTCAGTTTTTCTCTTAAGACTGGTTTTGTGTCTGTAAAGTTTCTGAGCTGTTTTTTGTCTGTGAAACCATGTATTCTTCTGTCAAACCGGAAAGTGAGTTTTGCTGGGTACAGTATTCTAGGTGAAGCATTCATTTCATTCAGTCTTTTCACAATATCCCACCACTGCTTTCTGGCTTGAGTGTTTCTGGTGACAGGTCTACTGTAAATCTCAAGGATGCTTGCTTGAATGTAATTTCCCCTTTTGATCTTGCTGTTTTCAGAATTCTGTCTCTATCTGTGGGATTCGTTATTGTGACTAGAATGTGTCTTGGGGTATTTTTTTCTGGGGTCTCTTTTGGTTGGTATGCAGGATTTGATCACATATATTCTTTAGCTCTGGAAGTTTCTCTTTAATGATGTTCTTGACCGTGATTCTTCCTGGAAATTTTCTTCCTGGGTCTCTGGGACTCCAATGATTCTTAAGTTGTTTCTGTTGAGGTTATCATAGACTTCTATTTTCATCTGTTCCCATTCTTTGACTAATTTTTCTATTGTTTGATTATTTGCTTTAAGCTTTTTTTCCAATCTCTCCTGCTGTATGGAATTGTTATGTATCTCATCTTCCACAGCACCAAGTCTATTCTCAGCTTCTAATACCCTGTCCCAGAGCTTATCCATTTTGTCATTCACTTCATTTACTGAGTTTTTCAGGTATGTTAGTTGACATGTTATTTCAGTTTGGAGTTTGTGATTTCTGTCTTCATATTTTCTTGGTTCTTATTAGTGTTCTGTTCAACTCGATCCATGGTTTCTTTGAGTTCGTTTGAGCATCTTCCATATTGTTAGTCTAAAGTCCTTATCTGAGAGGTTGATTAGTTGGTTGGTCATTATCTGGTCATCAGAATTGTCATCTTCATTCTCTATGTCTGATGCTGGCCTGTGTTGTTTTCCCATTGTCACACTTATATTGTGGGTTTTTCTATGTGTTGTGGTGGTATTCATTGTCTAAATGATGCAGGCAGCACACTCCTCTGCCTCTGCCCTTTCTGGATGTGTCAACTTGCCTCCAAGTGAGGGGAGTCCTCCTTGGATGAAGCCTCAGACAGGATCAAATCTTAGGCCTGAGCATGCAGCAGAGATGACAGTCTGGAGAGAAATGTTGGGCTTTAGTGGTCCAGCACAGGTCTTGGTGTGATTTTTTTTTTCTTGTTGCTATGGTGTTCTTTTCTTAGAAAGTGCGCATGGCCGTGTAGCGAAGCGGAGCTAAGTGCTCTTCTGGAGCTTCTTTTCGGCCCACTCCCAGAGGTTCATGCAACAGGATAGTAGACAGACACACACAGGCAGCACTCACAATTTTTCACAGTCGGGCCCCACTGGGCAGGCGTAGTTAGTCACTAAATGTTTTCTAACTCTATCTTAAACTTGAACTTCATAACTTGCCTAGGCTACTTTGCTAGAAGTAAATTCTGGGCAGTTATTTACTATGTCAAGGTAACTACCCAATCTACCTCCATAATTGAAGCTGTATTATACAGCTTTGGGTTTTTCTTGTTTGTTTGTTTTTGTTTTTGGGCCACACCTGGGGACCATATGGTACATGGTGGGGGGGGGGGGTCAAACCGATGGCTGTCCTAGACTAGCGCTGGCAAGGCAGACACCTTACCTCTAGCGCCATTGCGCCAGACCCTATACAGCTTATTTTATTATTTTTGTTTTGTTTTGTTTTCCTTGGGGAAAAGGGGTAGTTTCTCGATAGTGTTTTATTTATTTTTTTAAACTTTATTGATTTATTGGTTGTTGGGCCATACCCAGTGGTTCTCAGAGGTTACTCCTTGCTCTGCACTCAGAAATTGCCCCTGGCAGACTAGGGGGCTATGTGGGATGCCGGTAATGTAATTGTGTCCCACCCATGTTGGTGCATGCAAGGCAAACTCCCCACTGCTGTGCTATCTCTTGGCCCCTCAACAGTGTTTTTGTTCCTCTTGTCATGGAAACAAGCCAGTTTTGTTTTATTTCTTCCTTGGTTCACATTTGCCCTCTATTCTCAGCAAAGCATAGCTAAGGGGAAAGACTAGGATTCCAGTAAATGACACTATGGATTCATGGAAAGTCTTGGACCCTGGCAGTTGAAGTTCCCTTGAGCATTTAGTGATGCTCTATCTATGAAGTTCTTTGTGTTTCTTCTTCCTTTTTTGAGGGGGTTGAGTGGTAATGTTTGTGGTATTTGGGATTTTTACGTTTTTGTCAATTTTTTAAATTTGTCACTGCAACTGATATTCAATACCAAATGTGTAAACTTTTTCCTTGACTGCACTAAACTCTTTACAAAAGGATCAGTGGTTTAATTAGAAGTGTAGTCTGGAGGGCTGGAGAGATAGCATGGAGGTGATGTGTTTGCCTTGCATGCAGAAGAACGGTGGTTCAAATCCCACCATCCCATATGGTCCCCCAGAGCCTGCCAGGAGTGATTTCTGTGTGTAGAGCCAGAAGTAACCTCTGAGTGCTGCTGGGTGTGACCCAAAAACCAAAAAAAAAAAAAAAAAGAAAAAGAATAAAAAGAAGTGTAGTCTGTATATAGTATAGAATATATATATATATATATATATATATATATATATATATGAAAAATCACCTAACATGTTTCTGAAACCATAACTATCATTAATAATTTAATCTGTTTTCCCTCAAACTTAATTTTTATGAATATTAAAAATGTTTTTTAAGTATGAATTTGTTTAAATACTTCAAGAATAGCATTGAATAATACTATAATTATACTTTATGGGAAATTTTGCTTTTGATTTTACTTTTGCTTTTGGGCACATCCAGAGATGCTAGGAGTTATATGGGACCATATGGGATGCCTGGGATCTAAGCCAGGTTAGCCATTTACAAAGCAAATGCCCTACCTTCCATGCTATACGGCTCTAGTCCCTTTTGGGGTATTTTCTAAGGTTATGTTGCATCAGAAACTTATTGACTTATACATTCTTTTACGTAGCTAAAAAATAGAAAGAAATCATATAATGACTGTATGATTTTATTATACTAGAGTATCATAATTTAAATTTACCTTAAATGCAATTTCTAATTATAACTACTGTTTTGCTATATAACATAGTTAACAGTTTTGATCTCTATAGTGTTTGTACTTAGATATGACCCATAATAATGAGATTGCAAGGTCTAAATGTAACTACTGTCAAATTGAACTCAAAAGCAAATTGAACTAAAAAATGTATTTCATTGTATTTTCATAGCAGAATATGCAACATTTGTTAATTTGATATGGAAAATATAGTACTTCGTATCTCATATTATTGCTTTAACTTTTTTTTTTTGGACCACACCCGGTGACACTTAGGGGTTACTCCTAGCTATGCACTAAGAAATTGCTCCTGGCTTGGGGGGACCAAATGGGATGCCAGGGGATCGAACCGCAGTTTGTCCTGGGTCAGCCGCTTGCAAGGCAAATGTCTTATCGCTGCACCATTACTCCAGCCTTGGTATTTTTTATGTTCTTTGTCAAACTTTTTTTTATGGTACCCCAAAATTCCCTTTCCTTGTATGCTTCAAGATATATGTGTCTAGTAAAAATAATATCTGGAAACTTATTTTAATATTTTGGACATTTTGACATTTATTTTACTTATAGTGCATTAGTAAGTCAAACAGACACTTAGTATTTATGTTTTAATTCCAAAATACTTTTTCGGTATTTTTTTCTGTTTGTATTGCATTTTGATCTTTTGTTTAGAATATAATTCTCCAGTTTTAAAAGTGTTCTCATCCTCCTGTAGATAAGTAAATTAACTCTTTAGGCAGTAGCTTTCAAAGCAGTGCTCAAGAGAGTCAAGGAATAGTCTCAGCTAAACCAGGAGACAGCTGAGGATTGCTTTGATCTAATAGTTCTGGGGCTACTAGAACAATCTTATAAATGCACAGTGATTACCAGGACCGTACTTGGTTGTACTCAGGAGCTCTGTGTGCTGGGCTCCGATATTTATCCAAAATGCTTCTCTTTTGGTATTCTAAGCATTAATACATTCTTCCCTCTTGTGACCTTAGTTCAAATAAAAATGCATTTTTTCCTGTTTAATATAGCTAAGAGAAAACTTCTAGATTGTATTTTTCTTTATCCTACTAAATATATAGTATATTAGAAGAGAGAGCACCTAATGCAATCTTGCATTTTGAATCTATTAAATTTCCAGACTCTGATTCAATAAGTATTTCCAGTTGAGTGATTTTGTAAAAGCTTCAAGGCTCAACTGTCTAAAAGATATGAAAAAAGCTGTAGGCAGGATTTCTAGGATAAGGTGATAAATGACATTTACTAGTTTTTACTGAACATACACCAAAGCAGTCTCTAAAATTATGAAGCTATGATAATATCCCTTGGGGGAAAAAGCATGTTATTTGATATTGTGCTTATTTATTCCCGATAGATTTTGTATTCTAAAATACTTGTTTGGTTTTATGTGAGAATAACTTTTGCTATTTGATAGTGTGTATAATCTATATGTGAAACCATGCATCTTGAAGAATAATAGTAGACTCAAGTCTGCCAGATGAGAGAAATTACTGTGATATTTGGTGCTTGTATTTATAGCATAGCCTAATGTTTACATTGGAAAGACCAATGTCACATTTGCATAGAAAATGTGGATGTTAAATCATTTTATAGTCTATACATATTGTATACTTTACTACCACTAGATGACAGCAAAACGATAAAATTTGTATTCAAATTTCACAGCAGTTTCATCTTCTATATGTATAACAAGGTGCTAAATTAGGGTATCTATAACTACTGAAAAGAATTTCATTTGCATATTCTATAATAAATTTCAAAGAAAAATATTATTGAGGGGCATCTTTGTATAAAACACAAAATCTATTTCTAAGACGTAGATTTTTGTATATTCATTCACCATTTGATGACTTTGTGTTTAAGATATGCAGAAGTTCATTATGTCATCATATAAAATATAAAATGGCACTAATGTTTCACACATATATTTTCATTTCTGCTTTATCAGGCATTATTTTTATGTTTTTCAAGGAAAATAATTAGGAATTCAGGGCCACTTATTGTAGTAAATACTAAAACCATATTGTTACCATAAATGTATACATTGAAAACAAAATGTGAAGACAATGTAAGCCACCAGAGAAATTAAATTAAATTAAAGATGTTCTCTCCCTTAAAAAAATGTTTTGGTTATGCCTGGTAGTGTTCAGGGCTTACTTCTGACTCTATGATCAGGGATCACTCTGGAAAGAGTTTAGAGACCATATTTGGTGCTGTGGATTGAAATCTATATTTGAAGGTAATGAAGAAAATTTTTCTTTGATGAGATAGTTTTATTAAACTTTATAAATAAAGTTCACTGGTCATATAAGTCTTACATTTCTTTTTTGTTTTTTGTTTTTTTGTTTGTTTGTTTGTTTGTTTGTTTTTAGGTCACACCCGGCAATGCTCAGGGGTTATTCCTGGCTCTATGCTCAGAAATCACCCCCGGCAGGCTCGGGGGACCACATGGGATGCCGGGATTTGAACCAGCGACCTTCCGCATGTAAGGCAAACGCCTTACCGCTGTACTATCTCTCTGGCCCCAAGTCTTACATTTCTTAACAGTTTCTATGTGTTATATATCATGATGTAATTATTATTATAGAAGTACTAAGTACCAGATATAGTGCTAAGTAAATAAAAAAGGTAAGTTCAACTTAAAAGATTATTATTCATGTCTTCTCTACTTTTATTTTATCTCTTTTGATTTTTTCTTTGTGCAGAACTTGGAATTAATTTTGATCACATTTGGCAAAAAACCTTGACAGTGTTAAACCCATTGAAGCCAGCAGATGGCAGCATTATGAATGAAACGGACCTGACTGGACCCATACTGTTCTGCATCGCTTTAGGAGCCATGCTGCTTCTGGTGATGTACCACTTTCTATTGTTTCTTATTTCTATCATTTAAAAATTAACATTGTAAAGGAAATATATTTCATGTTAGCATTAATACTTATTTTCTAAGAATACAGCATTACCATGTCTCATCCACAGCGAAATTCCAATACCCCTATGCTCCTGGGTTCCCTGTCCCTCCTCAACTCTCTCCCTTCCCACTTAGTAACCTTGGCTTAGCATTGTCCTATTCCAGTTGCTTGTTTGCACTGGCTCATGTCCTTATACCATCTATGAGTGAGATAATCTAGTATTTGTCTTTCCCTTCTAAATCATCCATAATGCACTGGCGTTAAATATATGGATTGCCAATGTATGCCATTTTTGAAGAAATCTTTGCAAATCCCCACCTCCAATATTTATTTATATTTGGTTGGTTGGTTTGGAGCCACACCCAACAGTACTCAGGGCTTACTCTCTAATTTGCTCTAGAATCACTCCTGGTGGTGTTTTGGGGACTATATGGAGTGCTGGGAATTGCATCTAGGTTGGCTTTGTGCAAGGCTAGCACCCTATCTTTTGTACTATTTTTCCAGCTCTGGAAGAATAATATTAAATCATTTTTAAAAAGTAAAGAAAATCTTATTTCTACATATGTTAATTTTAGAAGATATCCCAATCTATAGTTTAAGCAAATGTTTCTTTTTTTAAAAAAATGAGAATATTAAATATATATTATACAATAAACAGTAACAATAAAAGGATTAAAATATATAAATGTAGGAGTCAGAGAAATGCTACAGTAATTACAGCTTTTGCCTTATATATAGCCAATCCAAATTCATTTTCTAGCAGCATATAGTTCTCTAAGCTTTGTCGGGTACTGTCCTTGAGCCCCCAAACATTACTAGGTGTGACCTCAGAGAGCCCCTAGGCAACACATATAGGGTGGCCCTTGTAATGCTCCAACACACATACAAAAACACACACACACCACAGTACCTGAGCAGTACCACATATTCTAGCCCTTCTATTGAACTGCAGGCTTGGCTGTCCAAGAATCACTGGAGTGTCCTTTCTCTTCCAACCTCTGAGCACTTTTTGGGAGACTCCTCTCCAGAATAAAAAGGAAAAAAATAATGACTATAAAATGTAATTACAATAAAATATATTTTAGTCCTTTTTATGTAGTACCAACAATACCATTTCTACATAATGGTGGTCAATAATTACATTGTATTTATCTAATAAAATAATATATAGCGATAGCATTTTATCTCTTTGTGGTACAACAAATATAATCTCTAAGTCAAAAAACTAGATTAATTATATGCCTGATTTAATTTAAGTAAGTAGTTCTAATATTTCATTTAGCTTGTTCCAATAATTTGATCATTTTAGTTTAAGCCGCTAATGTTAAGGCTATATCAATTAATGAGACAGAAACAATAAACTTGATATATTCATTCATATATTCAAGTAAATTTCAAATAACATTATTTTTCTTTGGAAAATTATCCTACCAATATATATGGAAAGCATAATACTGGTAATGTCTTATCAGTGTGTTTAATGTTAAATGGAGTTATTTATACTAATAATTTTTCTTTTTTAAGCAAAAGGTAGCATACAAAACTCATCTGGAATAAGAAAATTGATGTGCTCCCTAATTTCTTCTAAAACTATGGTTTTGAACTGTTGTATTTGTATTTATAAATCTGTATTTACTTCTTTATTTAATGTCATTTGATAGTTCTTAAGGACCTCTCCATCTGAAACTTTGGAGATTTTGTGACCATTTGACATAGTTACTTTAGAATTGATTCTCATAGATATATCAAATTAAGGAATAAGTTCCCCAATCAAAATAAAACACAGCTCCAATTGAATATGAAGGAAGTCACACTTAATTCAGAAATCATTTGATACTGTTTTAATTTTGGTCTTTATATCTACTTAAAAATATAAAAGATGTTGATCTTACAGGCTGTGTAGAATAAAATAAAAAAATAAGAATCCTTTATTTTACTTTCTTGGAAATGTTACCTCTACCCTCATAAAGTTGACTTTAGACTCAAATTAGTATAGTAATGGCACGACTTGCTGTGAAGAAGACTTCTGGTGAAAAGCAAAGTAAATCTCTGGAAAATACACAAAAAGAGGCCACCCTGTCTTGTTAATAAATATTCAGGAAGAGAAGAATGAGACAATATTCTCACAGTGCCTGATGTCTGTAGAGGTGATTTAAGACAAAAAGATCAAATAACCTTTGGTTGGAGTGATGCCTGTGAGACCTAGGAAGGATTGGAAAGGTTAAGTCTCTGTGAGTTGCTGCCTGCCGAAGACACTTATGGTCTTCCAGCTTCACTAAGGCAAATATCAAGCTTCACCTGAATCCCACTTTATCTCCTTGGCCCCTACCTTAATCTCTGTCCATTAGATTTCTAAAGCTTTGTTTCCTGACTGGAGTATGGTTGCATTCTCTTCAGGATAAAGAGAAAAATTCTGTTAGTTCCAACTTCTACTTAGGTACTTACCTCTGTCACAGGAAGGAATTTCAAGAGAAGAAAAAGGCAAATGAGATATTGAAGATTTGATATTCACTTTTAGAGAGGCAGAGTGTAGCTAAACCCAAAGATGAGCTGCTGTAGGGTGTGTGGGTACAGGTGTGTGCGTGTGTGTGTGTGTGTGTGTGTGTGTGTGTGTGTGTGTGTGAATAAAGAAAGTGAGTAGGGGTGTGTGTGAGGTGAAGTATAGGTAAGGGGTTGTGTGTGAGCATGGGGTGAACTCGGGTATTATAGATTATTATATATGTTTTATATATATTATATTAATTTAATATTTAATAAATATTTAATGTAATATATTATATAACGTAAATTATGTAATGTAATGTAAATATAAAATATAATTTAATATTTAATAAATATTTTAATTTAATATATAATTATTATATATTATTCTATATGGAGGTATGTAAGGAATGGTGTGTGTGGGTATCAGTGTTTGTATAAGGCAGGGTCTGCGGGTATGTGGGTATGTGTGGATACGGGAGTCTGTGTGGTATATGGGTGTGTTGTGGTTATGGATTGTGTGAACTTTAAAGGGCTTCTCTAAGTTCAGGGAGGGTTATTAAAAAGAAAAGTTGGGCAAAGTCTTCTGAGCACTTTTTGCTCACTGTATGTTATTTTGAGAACCTCACAGTGTCAGAGGAATAATAGGAGGGAAGTTTTCTGTTCACTTTAATAGAAACACATTGCAGTGAACTATAAGGTTAGATTGCATGCAGTTTCTCTGCCATCTTAGTCACAAGTTTCAACCAGTTCATCCATATGACTGTTTCTTTGGTTATTGAGGCTAGAGAACGGTGTCAGAGGATCCACACAACACTGACCAACCTCAGGTACCTTGTCCCAGACACAGATTGAGTTTCTAAGATTAAGGTTTCCTTTGAAGTTTTAAATAGCACTTCTCCCTTACAAATAAATTGTTTAAAACAAATCTCTATTACATAAGTGAAAAGCTTAGGAAATTAATTGGCTATAAATCTTGAATTATGCATTCATTTGCACAAATATAAATTATCTATATTACAGGAATGTTGATCTCTAGTCTAGATAATGTCTAGGAGGAAGATTGGGGAAAGGTACAGTTACTCAATAAAATTTGGTAATGTTTTGGATCTAGGGCATCAGATTACCTTAAATAACACTTTCCTTCTCTCTTCTCCTCTCCTCTCCTCCCCTCTTCTTATCCTACACCTGAATGAGTTCAGAGCTTACTCCTAGCTCAAGCAGGGAATACTCTTAGCAGAAATAAGGGGGAACAATTAGGATACTGGGGATCAAACCTGGGTTTGCTGGGTGCAAATAATTATCCTACGTGTTGTACTATTACTTCGGACTCAAAATATCTTCTTTAAAAATTTTATTTTTATTAGATTTTGAATTTAATTCACAGTGATTATTTCGGTACCCAGAGAATAACAGACAATACAGGTAGAACAGTATACTGTGGCAGAGAAAATAACACTATAATCATGTACAGTATTCAAATATGTTCATTATCTCAGAGTTATAAAACCATGACCGCATACTCATTATTTTCATGATTGATATTGAGGAAGGCATAAATATCATTGCAGTTTCTCTTCATATTTTAAAGAAGAGAAAAGTAAGCTTCACAAACTAATTTTCCTTATTTTCATCTTTCAAATAATTTTACACTACCACCTCCAACAAAGATAAGTGGTTTAAACAATGGTTCCACTTATGTTTTCTGATAAGCTGAAAGTATATGGACTAAGAGTATGCTGTGTTGCCTGTAGGAGAGGGGTTCAATCTCTAGCTCTGCAAAGTCCTTCATGCACAACCAGGAGCAATTCCTGAGCACAGAGCCAGGAGCACAACAAAACAAACTAAAATCAGTGAGATCTTGGAAAGAGACACGCATGACTAATTTAAAAGAAAAATCAAAAAATAATAAGATTACTTCATATCAAGTAATATAGCAATGAAAATAGTATAAGGAGAATCCAAAATAATTTTGAGTTAAACATTTATATGATTCTAGCTAGGGCTGGGAATTGGGTCAAAGAACTGAAGTGTGTGCTTTCCATGAGAGAGTCTCTGGTTTAATCCAGCACTGCATGGTTCCCATTTCAACTCCAAATAAACCCTTCAGTTCTTAGGGGGGAGTAGCTCCTGCATACCATCAGGCATAGTCCCTTCCCTAAAACAAACCAAATAACATAATAATTCCTATTCAGTAAACATCTATTACTTAGAGTGTAAATATATCTTCTAAAGAATTAAAAATTATACCTTTTTATTGAACTATAGAAATAATAGAAAAATAGACTCTTTCCTAATAGATACTAACTGGAAAATAAAACTGTATTAGAAGATCTGATTCTAGAACATTCAAGGAGAAAATCTCCTAGATCTAGAAACCAGAACTAGTTGACCTAGTTGTCTGAAGGGGAGTCACCTGAAAAATCCAAATAAAATGGGTTTGCAAAAGAAATGAGGATCTCATGCTTTTCTTCCTAAAATTTTATGATTGCATTTAAAAATATGTCTTATTTATACAGTTTTTTTCATAAAATATTTACTTTAAATACAACAAGCAAGTAGAAAATAGTTACTGAACTAATGTTTCAAAACCAGTCTGTGTTCATCTGCAGTGTGAAGTTTTGCTTTTGGAAATTCCTCAATATTCTATTTACATATTTTGAGTAAGCATAGTATCATCCCCAAATGACACACGATGACATATCTGATCATTCATCTCTATATTGAGCTTATTTTATTCATTCAAAAATAAAATTAAGCCATTTTATTTTATTTTTCTTTAGTGGGGCCTACATCTGGTCAAGTTCATGGTCACTTTCTGAAGAATTTAGCCCTTGACCAGTACTATAAGGTCACCAGGTCTACATCCAATAGTGCTCAGGGGGCCATGCAATGGCAGGGCTCAAACTCAACACCTGGCACATACATGCAAAGCATGTAGTTGACACTGGAACTTTCTAGTCCTACATCCGTTATTTATAGGAAAGACAATTTTTAGGTTAAAACGAAATGGAAACTTTAATTGCCACTTTAATTACAAACTCTTGTTAGAATTGAAACAAATTAGAAAGTGGTAGCAGTGGGCCCAGACTAATGGAATTACAACTTAATTTGAAGAAAGAAACAGAAACAGGAGAGATATGAAGAGGAAAGTGAGTAGCTAATAGGAAAGGGGCAATTTTTCTACCAAAGTAGTTCAATTTATTTAACTTTATTCACAAACATTTGGGATAAGGAATGTGTCCCTAGAAATAAGGGAGTGGTACACATATCTTACCTTAGTATGATCTAGTTAAAAAAGTTTAATTAGATATAGAAACATAAGGAAGTTTTCTTTCATATATTAGGGTGATTTATATTTCCAAGTAGAGTAAATGTGTCCAATAGTGCAGTGCATAACTGATATTTCTTTTAGCAAGTCCATTAGTACTATTAGCATTATTTCAAAGCATAGCCACAAGAATATAAAGCTACTCAATGAAAACTTACCACACCTTATGCAGGAGAGAATTCTGATGGTATAGCTTAAGGACATTTTGTGAAAAAAAAAATAGTAGTAATCAACTTCCCTAATTGCAGAGGATGAAGAATTCAAAATAGCTTAACAATTTTGCATATAAAATGATCATGGCATTTCCCTTTACAATATAACTAATATTATATGGTATATAATATTATATATTGTATCATACATTATTGCATATTATACATAAGAATATATTATATGTACAATATACAATATATTAATTATAATTAATATAATTAATTGCAAGATAAATATTGTTATTTTTTAAGAAATAAGGATTTAAAGTTAACTCTGAAGAAAATAGATTCCAAAGCTCTCTTACTCTCTGAATCAATTTATTAACTCTTCTTTTATTTTTATACAATTGTCACAAAAAAGTTGATTAAATTTTTATGAGTTATTATTTACTTTTATATAAGCAGTAAAACCAAATGCATTTTTTTAATTTTTATTTTGACCATATTGGCATTTTTAATGGGATTTTCACATCTTCAAGTACCAATTACTAAAATATTTCCTGTTGGGTGGGACTCAACAGATGGTCCAATGGTTAAAAACACCTGCCTTGCAAAGCTTAGTGCCATGAATTTGATCCCAATGCCACCCATTTGCCTTGAGTGCTGTCCCAGACAAAAGCTATCTGTAACTGCTGAAACAGGATGTGATCTGTGAGTCCTGAAGGCAAGTTAGAAAGCATCAGAGTGAGAGTACTGAGACACCCTAGTGAACCCTTAAACCACAGTATCACAACTAGATGTGCAAGCAGTGGAGTCAAGCATGGTGGTTATTGTAGGGTCATTGCAATGGCCCTGCAAAAAGAAGGGATAGGGTACAATTAATTAAACAGACATAAATAGGGACTGGAGAGATAGAGAATTGGAAGGGCACTTACTTTGTACATGCATACTCAGTTTGGTCCCCAACATTGTATAAACACTTGTGAACACCACCAGAAGTGATATCTAGGCAAAGAGCTTAGATATCAATAAATTAATAAATAATAAATCAATAGCTCAATAAATGAGCAAGTTGGTAAATAAGTAGGAATAGCCTTAAAAGTTTGAAATAAACTAAGATAATCCCTATTGAATTAATAGTTGATTGTGAATTTTTCTGAATTAATTTAATAAGGTACTTGAGCTTCTAGTACTGACTGCCTGTGACTGGTTTATGAGTCCTCATAAGAGTATTGGAATATCATAAGCTTTCTTTAAAGTACCTCTTTATGATTTATTACTAGTTGGTTTATATAAATTATCTTTTCATAAAGGTAACAGCTAACTGGTAAAAGGCATTATGAAGATAAAGGGTTCAATGATCAAAAAGTTTGGAATATGCTGAATTAAATAAGTACTATACTTCTTGAAACTCTGAGAGCTTCTGCTAATATTAAAGAATTACATTTCAGAGCAGCTTTACCTAGTCTCAGAGCCTAGCTTCACCACTTAACATTATTTGACTTTGGACAAAGATCTAGTTCCTCTGTTCAGCTCAGTTTCTTCCTGCATGTAATTAGCATAACAATGGTCTCACAAGATTGTAGTTTGGATTAAATACTGTGAATTATGAATATCCCTTGTAAGAGCTAAGGAAAAATTGGGAGTTTATTTTATTTATTTTTTTTTTTTTTGGTTTTGGTTTTTGGGCCACACCCGGCAATGCTCAGGGGGTTACTCCTGGCTGTCTGCTCAGAAATAGCTCCTGGCAGGCACGGGGGACCATATGGGACACCAGGATTCGAACCAACCACCTTTGGTCCTGGATCGGCTGCTTGCAAGGCAAACGCCGCTGTGCTATCTCTCCGGGCCCTGGGAGTTTTTTTTAAGCAACTCAATAATTTAACAAATATGGTGATAAAATTATTCTTATGCCTTGTGTCCCTAACAATCAACAGCAAAATAGATAAATGAAGAAATATTTTATTATTTTAGTAGCATTCTTGTGCCATCTTAAAGGCATTTTTCAGAATCAGATTTCATCTCATATCCTGAGTTTTTTTTTTCCAAAACTCTGTGTCTTGATTGTTCTACAAAGGTGGTTGCATGATTTGCTTGCTGATTGATTCTAAAATGCTTCCTGCTTTGTTGGCATTCTGATTTACTCTTGTTTGATGTGTGTTCTGTTTTTTTATTGTGTTTTTGTTTTTTATTCCAGGCAGGAAAAGTCCAGTTTGGCTATGTGTATGGCATGAGCGCCATTGGCTGCTTAGGGATTCATGCCTTGCTGAACTTGATGAGCTCTTCAGGGGTGTCCTACGGCTGTGTGGCAAGTGTACTGGGTTACTGTCTGCTCCCCATGGTCATCCTGTCCAGCTGTGCCATCTTCTTTTCATTGCAGTTAGTGTTTGTGTGCACTTAATTGACCCCATGAGCACAATCATTACTAAGCTTGCTATGACAGTGCAACAGTTAACCTCCTTCTGGTGAACTGGAGAAAAGCTGCCTATTTAAAGCTACACAAAATTCAGAAAAGTAGGTGTTGTTCCTATTTCAGTGATTTAAAAAAATAAATTAAAGCAAGTTTTCTTTAAAACCAGCACTTTGTTACTTGTCACATTCTTCACTGTGAACTATTGTCACGGGTAACATAATGACTACAGAAAATTCACTTGCTTGATATTGGACAAGTAAGAATACAGACAAATTGCTTCAGCTTCCAGGCACTCTGCCTTCTACAGGAAGCAACTGTTCTTTTTTAATTTTTTTTTTTTTTTTGCAACACAGAATTCCCAATCTTCAAGAAGATATTAATGCTAGAAAAATTTACATATTAATATATACATAGTCAAATTTTTTATGTCCTGGGAAGTTAATATGACAGTTCAAAACTATTAATGAGATCACAGTGACTATCATTTTGTAGAGTACTTTTCCAGGGTATTTCAATATTGCTATTATTTTGATTCTTGAAACCAAGTAATTACATAGTTCTTTGTCACCTGTCATGTCCTAAAACTAATTAAAAATAAACATTTGTCACCAGTGCTCATTCCTTTCCATCGAAAGGATTTGCATGTTTTGGGCTTATTTAAATTCTAGGTGGTTAAATCTAGATTGAGCGCAATATTATTTACAGAACTTACTGGTGCCATAAAAGATTATTTTTACAAAAGTGTCCAATGTTTTTTGAGATATAATCCTATATTTTTCATAACTATTAAAATATTATAGTTAAAATAATTTTTATTTTAATGTGATTTAAATTTGAAATTAATACTTTGGGAATAAATTAGAACACAATGTTAATATATCTGAGTGTGCAACATTTAAAAAAGAAACAAAAATGTATTCCTTAAATTTATAAATATTATATTATAATACAATGTTATATAATTTATCCTTGCAAAAATTCTATATTTTATATATCATATATTTTAACAAGTTGTTCCACTTACAATGTTGTTTGATAATTTAATACAGAATTCAGTCTTGAAATTTTTATTTTGACAGATACATGACCAAAGACTCCCACAATTCACCATGAAAAATAATTCATAGTTAGGGGTTTGAGTAGTAGCACAGCAGAAGAGGTGTTTGCCTTGCACACAGCTGACCAGCGTTTGATCCCTGGCATCCCATGATTCCCCGAGCTTGCTAGGAGTGATTTCTGAGAGCAGAGCCAGGAGTAACCCCTAAGCATTGCTGGATGTAGCTCCCAAATAAGAAAAGTTGTCTAAAATTAAACACTATATTTTTTTTTATCAAAATTGACATTTGGAGTATATCAAATGTCTCCATATTTAAGTAGAGGAATTGAAAAACAAAAATGAATGTAAACTATATAAGACTTTTATTCTGAAATTACAACAGATAATTTAGAAATTCCTTAAATTATGTTAAAGGAAAGCAATTTTCTGGACCTAGACTGTCAAATTAAAATTTCTCTTTTAGTATAATATTATTCAAATTAATAATATACAAATTTGTGTTTTTCTTTACAACAATCTGTAAAATAAGCTACTCCAGAAATTGTTAACATTTTACTTTATCCAATAAATAAAATAACTTCTTCAGTACTTTAAAACATAATCAGTAGCTGGTTTTTATAATAAAAGGCATTTAAGTTGCATAAAATGCTCACTAATTTAAACGAATCCTTTTTGGTAATCTAAAAATGTCAACACATACAAATATATAAAGAAAACATGCACATATAAATGGGATCCTTAGAGACAGAACATGAAGTAACACAAACCTGTATATTTTTGTTATGGGTGTTCCTTACTAGAGCTGTTAGGCATCCCTAATTTACACAGAAACCTGGGGTACATGCTCAGAAGCAGAAGTGAGGACTAAGTACGTACTGAAATGCAAATGCAGCTATCTTTTTGCTCATAGTATAAATGAATTTAAGAAACGAATATAGTTAGGAATTGGTGAGAAAAAGGAGCTACAAAAAAGACAGTCTTTAAAAGTAATTTGTATTAAAAATTTTTTCCGAATTCATGATTTGAATAATGACTTTGGAGAGTATCTGCAGGTGAATTCTGTCTCTATTCATTTGAGTTTTACTGATATATAAAATGCTTAGCCTCTGCAAGTGAATTAGACTCAGAAATTTTCTGACTAGCCTTGAGTTTATATGGTTCCAAACTCATTTTACAAATAGATGAAGTGTTATAAATTTTGACCAAGGACATTACAGAAGCAGCTCTGACTCAGTAAGTTCTTGTTTTTCACATGTAAGAAAACAATTTTTTTTGGTCTTTATTCTAGGGGTACCTTTGGAACTGTGTTCGCCCTGGTCATTATTGGCTGGTGTAGTCTATCAGCTTCCAAAATCTTCATTTCAGCGTTGGACATGGAGGGACAACAGCTTCTCATTGCCTACCCCTGTGCCTTACTTTACGGACTTTTTGCTCTCCTAACAGTTTTCTGAAAAGTATTTGAAATGATGTCAAAAGATTCTATGTTTGTTATTCAGATTATCTGAGGATGTATTAACAGCATTCAAATTTGGCAATATCATCCATTCCCCTTTTATTGTTGCTGAGAGAAAAATAAGCAGAGAGACAAATGGATTTGTACTTAAGGTCTGGTACTCTAATGGCCTGTTTGGTTCAAATGATATTTTGCTTTCATGGTTTGGTGCATTAAAACATTTTAAAATACTTAAAAGTAAAAGAGATAATAGTTATGTACTGATATACAGTAGTCATTTTCGAGAAACTTTAAGAAAATAAAATCACAATCTAATTAAAATAGGTCTATAGTGAGCCTTTTGAGAACACCTTGGGACTAAGATTGTTTCAGTTTAGCAGATGGTGAAAATCACAATGTCTATCTTATTTAGCATTTATTTTTACCTCAGGTTCAAAGATCTTCATGTCTTTCATGAATTTTAGCAAAAGTTTTCTGTTCCCATTTGGAAAATGCATTAACTCACCATATAACTTTATGTCCCCACTTTTTTTTGTTTGTTTAGAATTCATTACTATAATGTTTCCCTTGCATAATCTTTAGCAACCTTACCATTTACTCTACATAAGTGAATATGACTAAAGGAAGCCCATTTATTTTCTTTTAATTCACTATATCTTAAATGGTTCCTTTGTAGATGTCCTTTTATCTTTGAAAGGAAGGTGACGCCCAAATAGTATTCAAGGCCAATCCTGCACCCTTAACTGGATAGAACTGAGAAACTAATACTTAGTAGGCATGTACTTCAGCCTTCTGAAATGTCACAGAAACTGACTTTTGAGTTCTGTTATATTACTGAATTTGTCTTCACACTTTTTGAAATAATAAAGTCATATTATTTGTTCATAAATCTCCAATGTAACTTCCTCATTTCTCATTGTTAGATAATATTCTATCTCCTTAATTTAGTAAAAAATGCAGTTGTTACTTTGGCTCAAAAATCATGTAGCTGCACTGTGTAAGATGCTAGAAACCTCCAAAAACTTAAAAACTTTGTCTTTTCACCCCCAGATCTACCAAAATAGATGCATCTTTAAGTATGTATATACATACATATATATCGTTGCATGCATACATTATTCTTTCTTCTCCATAATCAATCCCATCTGTATGATCATTGTTTTTTATTTGACCTATATAAATTCTAATTCCACTTCTAACATGCTCTAAGCTACATGTTTTTTAAGAAATGTTCCAACAGTAGAGCAATAGAGTTTATCAGAGATTAGAGATTCCAGAGATCAAAATTACTTTCTTTTTTATAAGAAAGTAACCTCCACCCACTCTTCAGATACCAATTGCAAGACCAAGTTGTCAACTCTGCTTGTGACTGACTGTACAGAAGTTTAATTACTCTCTTCTTGGGTTTGACTCATCTGCTAGAGTGGCTCATAAAACACAGAAAAACTCTTATTTACTTACCAGATGATCACTTATCATAAAATTTATATATGATTTTAATCAAGACATAATATAAATTTTAAAGGGTAGTGCTAGTGGAAGAATAATGAGATAACTAAAATAGTGTGAAAGCAGTACATATGGTCCAATAAAATATTATAGAATATTAGGAGCACTTTTTTAAAAGACTAGAAAATACTTATGAATATACTATATCTCAAGGTGAGAAAATTGGACTTTAAAGAGTAATGTCTCCAAATAAATATAAATGCTCAGTATAATGCCAATAAGAATTCTAGAGGTATTTTCTTTGAATGGTGGCAGAATAATTTTAAATTTTTTTGAAAATAATAAGCATATTTCAATAACCATAATAATTAAATACAATAAAATGTATCATAATAGGTATTAACTCAAATTATTGCTTATCTCTAGATATAATACAAATAAATAATATGAGACTATTTTGGAGGTATAACAACATGAGAAAATACATATATTAAATTATAATCTTGTATTTACTGAATACTATGTGCCATTTATTACTAACACATTTAGTGTTCACATTTATATGTATGAAGCGCCTTTTGCTATTGCTTTTATTTTACAGGTGAGATGATTGAGCTACAAAGAGGCTAAATTGTTTCCCCGAGTTTCTTCAACCAGTTACCTGGGTTTAAATCAAGAAAGATTGATTCCAGTGTTTCTGCACTGCCTATTACTGAGCCAAAAACCTAATTAAATTTTTTTTTCTTTTTTCTTTTGAAGTGGTCACATTTGGTGATACTCAGAGGTTACTCCTGGCTATGTACTCAGAAATTGCTCCTGGCTTGGGGAACCATATAGGATGGTGAGGGATGAAACTGTGGTCCATCCTAGTGTGTGCAAGGCAAATGCCCCACAGCCTGTGCCACTGCTCTGGCCCCCTAATTAAATTTTTATGGTTTTCACTATGTCAACTTTTTCATGAGATTTACCATTTACAATCAACCCTTTTAATATCAAACAGAATGAAAGTTTGCCACAAATGTGAAATAATACAATTGTTTTATAAAAGGAGAATTTAGAATGTCTTAAAGTACTTATTTATTTGCTTGTATCTTGACCTCTTTATTGTATAATTTTGTTTAAATAAGCTGTAAACAGGTCCAATTCTAATTAGCATTTAAAAAAAGAATCTCAGAAAATATAGGCCTTTCCCCATTCCAACTTGCACATTGAATTTATATAAAACAGAAACATTCCTATTATTTGTTTGATAACAAACGATAAAGTGAAAAGATGCCTAGTTACGAACACTCTAGGAATATGCCTTTTTGAATTAATAGAGATTGGCAGTTATTTTTTGCAACCTCTTTCCTCAAATGCTTTCTACATTTTTTATTTGAGAGTGTAACATTTTCTCACTTTTTTATTTTTACAGGGTGGATAAAAGTTACATCTTATGGCTAAGGGTAAATGGCTCATTTGAGTCAAGAGATGGCCTTCATTTCTACAGGAATGATTTGGGGACATGTGCTGAAAATAAATTACTCAGACGCAAGTGCCCCAGTTCACAACTGTTAAACTAGGGCAGTGGCCTTTGAAACACTCAATATTTGATTCTTTTCTACTCTCCTCTGCTTTCAGTTAGGAATGCCAGTGTAAAACCACAGTGCCTAACATTCCCCTTTTTTTGTAGAACACTATAAAGGCCCTGTTCCATTTATCAATGACAAAATCAAGTCTAGAGTTTTCAGATCAGTTTTCTTTCTGAATAGGCATCTCAGTGATTTTTTTTTTAAATAACCAGATTTTCTAACCACAGAGATAATGTGGTTATTCATTATCCATTAACCATAAAGATAATGATCAATATATACTTTCAGGGAGCTTTATTTATAAAGATAAAATTTATGAACTTTAACCTGTGACTAGGCACTGCTAATTTGTGAGAATATTATGATGAATTTTTATGTAGAACAAAGAAAGAAGGAAGAAAAAAGAAAGCAAGGAAGAAGGAACTTTTAAATTACATTATCGCTTTGCATTTAAATATCTTGGTGACTTTGAGACCATTACTTACCTTCCTGAAATCTTACTTTCTGCACATAGAAATTTAACTGCAGAAAATGGTGCAGTGTTTGAGATGTCCTTAGGATATCTAAATAAGAAGCTGCTTATAAATTACCTAGCTCAGTGTTTGAAAATAGTAACTATTCAATAAGTGGCAGCTTGCCAAGGCTATAATATATCCTTTGGGATAAATCATAAGAAAGAGTATTTGCTTTTCCTTTGTATCATGAATAAAAATATGGGTAAGAATAGTGAACTTAGTTAATATATATACCACATAGCATATCACATATTATATATTTTTACCATAGAATATATAATATATGATATAATATATCATATATAACATATATCAAATATAAAATATTTTGGCATAGTGACAAAATTGGTGATGGAGAACATATCACTGTAAGTGAAACTCTATATTTATTTATTTATTTATTTATTTTTCTTAAAAATATGGAACGCTTCACGAATTTGCGTGTTATCCTTGCGCAGGGGCCATGCTAATCTTCTCTTTATCGTTCCAATTTTAGTATATGTGCTACCGAAGCGAGCACTCTCTATATTTAGTGTAGTACTATTTTTTAGTTCAGTGATGAATTATTGATCAGTATCATGTCAGGGTCAAGTAAGCACTTTAAATGCATTACTAAAAATTTTAACGTAAATTTAAATTTAAAAAATTGTTATCTATATGTTAAGCATTTGAGCTTCCTTCTTTTATAGGGGTGGGATGGGTGGGTGGGAAGGGGGAAGTATTGGCAACTTCTAAAGGTACTCAAGAGTATTCACTGTTACTCACTTTCTTAGAAATTATCCTCAGGTGATGCTCAGGATAAAGTGCCAGGAATAAACCAAGGTTATTGACTCTAAGGCAAGTGCTTTACCTCCTAGATTTTGGTCCACAGAATCTTTTTTTATAAAGAGCCTATCCTTGTTTCCTTTACTTCCCCAACTAGAAATAAAAAGGTGTTCTCTTGGACCTTAAAGTTTACTGGCACATGACAAAATTTAGTCAAAAGATCCCTTTCTTATACTTGAAATGCCAATAAGGTAATACAAACAGAGGAGCAATTAAAAATTCTTATGGGAAGGAAAAAGAAGATTCCTACAGTGATGTTAATCATGCACTTGTAATTGGGTTTACAGCTGTTGGAACAAATTGTATCTCTGACAAGAACATTCTCTATCAGATATCCTCAGGACTGGGTCCTTTCCCCAGATTTATTCCTGTTGTCTTACTGTTGATTCTATCCTATAAATTACTCTCTCTTTCTCTCTATTTTAGCTACACTTGGTGGTGCTCAGGGGTTACTCCTGGTTTTATATTCAGGAATCACTCTTGGTGGGCTCTGGGGATTATGGGGCTATGAGATGCGAGGATTAAATCCAGGTCAGCAGCATGAAAAGGAAGAACCCTTCCCACTTTGCCATCACTCTGGTCCCAAGTTATGTACTTTTTCTTTTCATATTAAACTGAGCCAGTTTCTATTGTTTTTGACACCAAACTTCAAAGAAATTAGTAAACTAATGAACATTAACATACATTGGTGTTTTCAAACTTCTGATGGTGCTAAATTATCATAATATAAAGAATTTAAGTAGGTATTTTCTTTCTATTATCTAAGAATACATAACCATACTTATATCTTCACTGTCTCTGTAGAGATATCATCATACAGAACAACAAACATGACTGTTTGTAATATGAGGAGAATATATTGGTAACTAAAGCATAGTTCTTAGATTCTGGAGATAGTAACATGAATATTAACTCTTTAATGTATCTTTCAAGACTGTATTGACATATGTGCAGTGAAACACAGAGGAATGAGACATATTAAAAGAAAAACCAAATGTGAATCGGAGCAGACTAAATATTCCTCAATGAACAAGGGAAGATCACTCTTTTTTTTTAATTTTATTTTCAAGCCTTCAAACACTTCTTTGTATATAAATGATTTTATGAAATGTTTCTGGAATCCTACCATTTTTTGTAATAATTATTTTGACCAAAGTGGATTACATATCTTTCACAGTAATATTTTAGGTACATATTAACATTGAATCAGGGGAATTCCCATCACCAAAGTTGTCCTCCCTCCACTCCAGTTCCCAGCTTGCATCCCATATCCCCCACCCTTACCCCTCAGGCTGCTAGTATAAGTTGTCCCCTCTGTGTCTAACTTACTACTTAGTGATCATACAACTGTTTGATATTGTTTGGTCCATTATTTCCCCCTCAATTTGAGAGGCTCAAGTAGATGGTTAAAGTTATATGGTTCTGTTTGAAGAAAAGAAAAGCAATAAAATGGGGTAAAAATCAAGCTGAAAATGGGCGTAGTTCTTAGAAGCTCTCAACATCAGTTTGAGAGAAGAAAGGGAAAAAGAAAGAAAAACACCACACAATGCAAAAAGAAATATCAAACAAAAAATCCAATGAGCACTACAGCAATAAAGACAAGCACCACATAATAACTACTGTCCTGAAATAAAAACAGAGTGCAAAAAAAAAAAAGAAAATAGACAAATAAATACAAAAGATTATTTTGTGCTGGTTTTTTCCCCCCTGCATAGGCACAGTAAATATTGGGGACATTAGAAAAGGAATTCCCTTGGCCTAAGATCACTCTTAACTGTGCTTGAGGGATCCTGTGGTTTTGGAGATAGAACATGAGTCTAGCAGGCAAAACATGCACTTGACACATTGAGCCATCTCTTTGGTCTGAGAGTTTAAGAGTCTTAAAGAAAATAGATGGATCAATTTTTGAGGGCTGCTCTCACTTTAACACAAGATAAGTGGTTAAAACAATATAAATTAATTTTCTCAAGTCCTGGAGGCTGCATGTCCAATATTACATGCAATTGAAATTTGGAATTGGAGCTGTTGGAACAAACTACCCCTGACAAGAACATTCTCCACCAGATCTCCTCTTAACTAGGCTATTTCTCATATTTAATTCTGTGGCATTAATGCTGATTTATGAATTACATTATCTCTATACTATAAATTGCCTTTTTTTATTTCTTGAGGGGGCACAGGGGCATTGGGGGAATACAGTAACAGGGGTTACTATTGGCTCTGCATGGTTTTATCTTGGTTACTTCACATGGTTTTATCTTGGTCTGCCTTTTCTATTATATCTTAATCTTCTCATTTTATAGGGCACCAGCCATACTGAATATGCTGCATATAAATTAATTTGATCATAATCACCAATTTTTTTGTTTTGTTTTGTTTTTATTGTAAAATTTATTCAAGAGACAAAATTAATTAACATAATGAGGTAAACTAACATAACATAATATAGTAACATAACATATAATATAATTAATATAATAATACATGTAAGTCAAAGAAAGTTTCTGATTAAAACACAATTTGTTTTGTAATGGCTTACATATCTTTCACAGTAGTATTTTAGGTACATATTAACATTGAATCAGGGGAATACCCATCACCAAATATGTCTTCCCCCCATCCCAGTTCCCTTTCTACAACCCATACACCCACCATCACCCCTCGGGCTGCTAGGGTAGGTGGACCCCTCTTTGTCTGGCTTACTATTATTGATCATATACCTGTTTGGTCCTGGAACCCTCCCTTGTTTCCCCCTCTATTTAAGAGGCAGAGCTAGATAAATCGAGGTATGTGGTTTTGTTTGAAGGAAAGAAACGCAATAGATTGGGGTACAAAACAAGAGGAAAAAAAGTCAAATACGCTGAAAATGGGCGGAGTCTCTTTAGAGGCTTCCAACCTCAGTTTGAGAGAGGATGTGAAAAAGATAATTGAAATACCACAACAATACAGAAAAAAATATCAAATTAAATACCCAGTGAGCACTACAGCAATAAAGACAAGCACCACACAATAGTCTCGGTTCTGAAATCAAATCATGCTCGAGTGCAAAAAAGAAAGAGAAAGACAAGACAAAATAAAATAAAATAATATTGGAGACATCAACTTCAATCTCTACACCAAAATAAAGACGTCAAAAAAATCGATCAATCGATAAATACATATGTGGAAAAATGATTGTTTTGTGCTTTTTTTTCCCTTTTCTTTTCCCCCCTGCATAGGCACAGTAACTATTGGGAATATTATAGAGGGAATTCCCTTGGCCTAGGAGATATAGGGTTTCTCCACCCCTGAAGTATACTGTCATGGGATTAACTCATAATCACTAATTTTAAGGCCCTATATCTAAATGCTGTCTCATTCTGAAGGACAATATAATTGTGACCAGAGACACAGTTCAGTTTACAACACTCTCCATATCTAATTATTTTCCTCTTCCATTTTTTGCTGTATATTATGGCAATAATCAGGGTGACATGCATGCCTTGTAATGATGCTCATACATTTGGGTGTTGCGCTTGTGACAATTTGCACATCATTAGTTGCAGAGCATTTACACAGGCTCACAGGAGGAGAAGGTCACACTCTAATTTTTTTGCTCACATATACTCTTGTAGTGCTTTTCTCACACACCTCTTTTCCAGGACTCTCTCCCCTGGCTGAATTCACACACAGCTTTCAGTTGTGGTTCTATCTGAAGGGCACACAGTTAAATTGTGGTACTTGGCTTTGATACATCAGAGGTCACATGGTCTAATGTAGTGATGGAAGACCCTGATAGCAATGCTGCTTAACACATGTGGGTGTCACTGGCGATCTGATTTGGGGATCTCACATCTGTAAGGCTTTTTGCCAGAGTCCCCCCCACATTATATAGTTTTTATATTTTTACCATCTTTAGAAATTTTTACCCTCTTTAGTACTGTGTATCATAAAGACAATAAAAGAAAACTGATATCCAAAATTAAAGTTCCATTTTTATCTTAACTCTTAGTTATCCAAATGTCCACATCTCTTCTTGTCTAAGAACAGCTTCTTCAGACCCCATCTCCCATTTGTAAGATTTATTAGAAGGATGTCCAACACCATCATACCTTCTCCTCTCTGTTCACATGCCATCTTGCTTGAATCTGGTTACTATGTCTAGTTCTGGTTTGACCAATAGTATATTTAATGTTTTGTACCACTGTATAAGAACTTCAGGCTTTTTTTTCCTGGAATAAAACCACAGAGAGAAGCAATGGGCTGCTAGAAATATTAGTGAAGAACGTAATTCTAACATAAATTTTCTACCTAGAGAATTTGTTGATGTGAACATTACCTAAATGTACTTTCTCTTCTTTGACTCATTTTCTGGAATCCACCATTCAGTTTACTTGATTTCACTGAATGTCCAGCCCATATTTTACCATAGGGAGGATATTTAGGTTACTGCTTACCATCATCTTAGAGAATTTTTTTTAGTTCACTACATAAAAAAGGCAATGAAAGTAGTCATATCTCCTGGTTTTACTCAAAAGATTACAATGGATTTTTCCAATGGGATTTCCAGATCACTAAGTAATTTAATAAAATTAATGCAGTTAAGGACAAACTCAGACACCTTTAGCATAAAACCAATTTCATATAATTTGAAATCTGCTCACCAGAGCAACCATCCACAGAACGGTTCTCAGATATTTTTGAGCCTGAAATGCCAGTTAAGAGGACAATTGGTACTGTCAACATTCCTTGCACAATTTTAATGAGAAAAAAAATTAAAGGTACACGTCTCTGTCTGGGCAGTCATTAATCACTGTAATGATAGCTAGAAAGTAAATTAATGGATACTATAATCTCCTTTAGAAGGTATCACAAGAAAATTGGTTACATCTGAACAAAATCTTTTCAGGAGTGATAATAATTAAAATGTTTTTAAAAAAATAAAAGATTTTCATTTTGATTAAAAAGAGAAACATAACAAGAACTTCAAACTGGAAGACAGTATTTGAGCACATTCTTTCTTACATTACCCCTTCCCTTGTGCTCCAAGGCCTTGCCCTGTTCATTTTTCTTATTAAAATTTCTTCTCAAGATTCCTTTGTTTACATTGAGTCTTTAAGATTCTTGTGATGTCTTGCCCAAATGGCATCCTCAAAAGAAAACTAGTAGGATATTTCACTTTTATGGCACATAATAATAATAATAGGTATACAATAATAGGACAAGAGAATGAATAGTATAAAATAGGGAATTCCTTGATTACTCTTGACCCTATAGTATAGACATGAGAAGGACAGGGAAGGAAAGATATTAAGGGAGAAATTAAGAAGACGATCATGGGAGGTAGCAGTGTAAGGGATCAGGAATGTTGGGCATCTGGCTGAGCTAGAGGTGTGGGATATCTTAACCACTGAGCTAGCAACACTGAAAGCAGGGCACTAAAACAACATCATCAAACTTTAAAATGTGCCCGTCAATTAGTGAGGATGGGTGTGGGAAGAAACCTGGAGACATTGATGGAGGAAAGTTGACACTGGTGGTGATAGATTGGTGTTGGAAATTTGTAAGCTTGAAGCTCTATTCTGAAAAACCTTGTAAATCATGTTTTTTAAGTAAACAAACACCTAAATTATTTAAAGGAAATAGTTTATACACTTGGCTAGTATATTGTGCACCTTTCTTTTCAAAGTTCAGGTAATTGCCTTTGTTTCTCCTCCATTGATTATTCTAATAAAACAGGCATACTTAGAACTTTTCTAGAATATTCTATTACAGCAGAAAAATTTCAACAGCATACTCAGTCCTTCTGTTCTTCCATTTCTTTAATTATCCCTTATATTTCAGTTTTCTTTGGATTCAGGCCAGGCATGCTTACCCATACTTATAACTCCATAAACCTATGACCCTTCTGCCAACTTGTTTTTTCTAAACTGCATATGCTCTTAAATTAATGCAAACTTCTGTTTTTCTAATTTTTTTGTTTTGTCTGATGGGAGCTGCTAGAAAGCTGAATAATTATTTTGTGGTTTATTTTAATTTCATGTTTATAAAATATCAAATAGGTTTTCAAAGCAACTCAATTTTTAGAAAAGTGAAGCATTTTTATTATATAATACATGCAAGAAATGAAAGAAAACAAAATAAAATTTGGGAAAGAACATTGGCCCATAATATCACCACACAAAGTAAAATTTAATTACATTAATATTTAGATGCTTCTCCTTAGTATTTTTTTTTTGTTGTTTTGTTTTTTGAGTCACACCTGGCAGCACTCAGGGGTTACTCCTGACTCTACACTCAGAAATCGCTCCTGGTAGACTCGGGGGACTATATGAGATGCCGGGATTTTAACCACCAACCTTCTGCATGAAAGGCGAATGCCTTATCTCCATGCTATCTATCTGACCACACTCCTTAGTAGTTCATTTATACTTATAAAATAGAAAAAATACCTACATAGTATTTTACAAAATTCCCAATACATGAGGAATTTAGTTCATGTCATGGAATTAATTTCCAATGATTTAGTGGCTTGTTAATATTCACCCATCAAATACATTAATGGTTTTTTATTAATTATTTTCTAATATTATAGTTTAATATATATTCATAATAATGTTAATGTCTATGATTTTAGTGCATAGTCACTTTAGTTCACCACCTTTAAAGTGACCAAGACTCTACATCCCTGTCTTTATGCTACTTGTACTCTACCACTTCCTTGATAGTCACTGTCCCACCCAACCCCTACCTTCCCTCCATTGCTGGATAATCAATTTTATAATCCACGGCTAAGTGTTTGTCAAAACATGATAATATGTATTCTCTCATTTTTTTTAATAAACTACAGATGAGTATTCACATACACAGATGAGTTCAGCATTTGACTTTCTCAATTATTTTAATTGATATCCTACAGTTCTATTTCAGCAAGCCGCAGGATTTTTTTCTTTTATTATAGCTGCACAGTATTCCATTATCCATTTATATCATTTATCTACAGTTTGACATTTGGGTTATAAACCTTTCCTTTATTTTAATTCATATTTTCTTTTATTTGTTATTTATTTTTTTATTTTTGAGTTTTTGGCCACACCAAGCAACATTCATGGTT
This sequence comes from Suncus etruscus, assembly GCF_024139225.1. NCBI lineage: Eukaryota > Metazoa > Chordata > Mammalia > Eulipotyphla > Soricidae > Suncus > Suncus etruscus. Next base: position 38,344,473 of record NC_064863.1, on the reverse strand, counting down.
ACTGCTGGGTCTTCACTCAGAAATTGCTCCTGGCAGGCTTGAGAGACCATATGGGATGCTGGGGATTGAACATGGGTTCATTTAAGTTTGGCTGTGTGCAAGGTAAATAGCCTACCACTGTGCTATCATTCCGGTCCACTTTTATTTTGGTGTCGCACTCAGTGGTGTTCAGGATTTACTGTTGGCTCTGTGCACAAGGATCACTCCTGGCAGGTTCAAGGGACATATGGGGTGCAAGGGATTGCACTCAGGTCAACTGCATGCAAATGTAATGCCCTGCATACTCTTCTTTTGTTTTATAACTGGCACACTCCAATGGTACACATTCTAGAGATGGGAAAAGAGAGCAAAGTTCTATGTGCTGGCATGCCTGATATACTGACAACCACTAAGTATGTTCAAGTTTATTATGTCAAAATCAAATCAGATATAAAAATTATTAACAAGAATTAAACTGTTGCACAACACACTCATACCAGGCATATTATTTTTGTTTTGTTTTTGTTTTTGTTTTTTTTTCTGACCACACCTATTTGATGCTCACAGATTACTCCTGGCCGTGCACTCAGAAATCTCTCCTGGTTTGGGGGGGACCATATGGGATGCTGGGAAATAGAACCATGGTGGTCTGCATGCAAGGCAGATGCCCTACCACTCTGGCCCCAGCAATAAACATTTTTTCAAGTGAGAGAGAAGCACTTGATAATTTCTATGGTGTAAAACATGCTCCCATGGTTAATTTCAGGTGAAAACCATAGTACCAAATTAGAATAAATAAGTAGGAGCACATCATTATATAATACTTATAACTATTGATGCTTGCAAGATGGATTTAGCCAATTTCAGTCTACCAATATACAACAGGAGCATGAAAAGTATCTATAAAGTAATCTAGTTTCCCTCTTTGTTTTTTAGTTTTGAAACTACATAATGGGTATAACTTGCTAAGTGTAATTAAGACATAGGTCTGTAATTAAGACATCTTTTCCCTCTTGTTTTTTTATCTCTAACTTTACAGTAAAACAAGCTTTCTGCTTGATAGTCAAAACACTAGACTCATTTGGAGATACACTGGTTTTGCTGAATGATAGTACTTAAAGAGTTTAATGATAAGTTTTATTTACTTTAAGGCAAAACAGTTAATGGGGGTGATTATGGAACCATGAAAGTAGTAGAAAATTGCTCTGGAGGAATATCAGATGAGAATGAGTTTGAATGTTAAAAATAATAAAGTAGAGGGGCCCGATTGGTGACACAAGCTGTAGGGCATCTGCCTTGCATGTGCTAGCCATGCAAGTCCCCCAAGCCAGGAGAGATTTCTGAGTGCATAGTCAGGAGTAGCCCCTGAACATCACAGCGTGTGGCCCCAAAACAAAACAAAACAAACAAACAAAAAAGAAATGGTAAAGTAGAAGCAGAGAATAATTTACTAGGAGATAAGGGAATGTTTAGTAAAGATGGCTTGCCTTGTTTACTAGATGAGGTGAACCAGTTAATGCTAACAGAGTTTGATGCATGTTATATTTAATGGACTGTAAAAATTTACCTGTGCATAAACTTAGATTTGGATTGGTAAAATTCGTTGGTCAATAGTGACATTTTTATTTTGTGGGTTCTAATATGTGAATTAATTTTATTAACATCCTTTGTAAAGACCCCTGGCTTCAAAGAGTATGTTGAAAATAGTTTGAGAAAGCTCTATGATGTGTAGGATATTATCTTTTGAAGAGGCATTGTTTCTCTCAACAATGATTCCAAGCCTTTCCCCCATGCAGAGTTTAAATTTCATTTCCATTCTTGTGTATTTTGGTAACTCTTCATGAATCTAAATCAATTATCACTCCTATCACCTGTCAGTGACAGATTTTGGTTTCTGGCAAGTCACTCAATTATAGCCACTTTAAGAGCACTGAGAAAATTGCAGGAGATATTACATACAAAAACAAAGAAAAGATAGACATTTTCTATGTTCATTTTTGGCATAGTATTACTTAAATATAAGAACTATAAAGGCATTTTGCATTTATGAAGAAAGTTTATGATTCACAGAAAACTCTGCATTATTTATAATATCATTGAACTGTTATATTAGTAACTATAGAGTTTTCCTGCTTCTGACTTCTTGATCTACCAATTTAAAAATGTAATTATTTGTTGGGGGCCAGCTTGATAGTGCTGTGGTATGGTGTTTGCCTTGCATGAGGCTAACCCAGGATGAACCTGGATTCTATCCCCAGGCTCAGGGGATTATATGGGAATTCGGGGACCAAACCCAAGTCCATCCCAGGTTGGCAACATTCAAGGCAAATGCCCTGGTCCCTACATTGCCAAGTCTTTTTTTCTTTTATTTTTTAAAATAATTTTTATTTTAATCATAGTGGCTTACATATTGTTGACAATAATATTTTAGGTACATATTAACATAAAATCAAGGGAATTCCCATCACTGAATTGTCCTCTTTCCACCTCCGTTCCCGTCCTACTTCCCATATCCTCTTCCCTCACCCCCGGGGCTAGTAGAGTAAGTGGTCCCTTCTGTGCCTAGCTTAACTACTTAGTGGTCTTACACCTGTTTTTCTTGGTACCTCTCTTATCCACCCCACCCAATTGGGAGGCGGGACTAGATAGTTCAAGTTATGTGGTTTTGTTTGAAGAAGAGAAAAGTAATAACCTGGAGAAAAAAAAAAGAAAAAAAGGATGGAAATGGGTGGAGTCCTTCTAGAGGCTTTAATCCTTGGTTTTAGAGACAAAGGGGAAAAAGAAGGTGAAACACCACAATAGTACATAAAGAACTGTCAAATAAAATATCCAGCGAGCATTCCAAAAAAAAGGGGGGGTATACACCATATAAAGGCCATGGTATTGAGATAAAAAAATGTGGCAGAGCACATAAGAAAAGAAAAGAAGAAAATAAATAAATAAATAAATATAAATGGAGACATCCACTTCAATAGCCAAACCACAACAATGAAATCAACAAAAAATAAAGTAAATAATAATAATAATAATAATAATAATAATGATAATAATAATAATAATAATAAATCGTTTTGTGCTTTTTTTCCCTCCTGCAGATGCACAGTAAATATTGGGTCATTCGAAAAGGAATTTCCTTTGCCTAAGAGATACAGGGTTTCTCCACCCTTGAAGTATATTATCATGGGGATTAACTATAGACTCCTTTTAGGTTTATTTACTCTCATCTTGGTGCTTTTGTGATGTATGGAAGACATTGCTGGGTCAAATGGTAGCTCAATTCTGAGTTCTTAAGCACTCTCCAGACTGTTCTCCATAGGTGTTGGACTAGAGGGCATTCCCACCAGCAGTGGATAAGAGTGCCTTTCATGCCGCATCCCTGCCAACATAGATTGTTCCTATTATTTTTGATGTGAGCCATCCTCACTGGTGTAAGGTGGTACCTCATAGTTGTCTTTATTTGGATTTCCCTAATGATGAGTGAAGGTGAGCATGTTTTCATGTGTTTATTGGCCATCTTTCGGTCTTCCTCAGATAAGTGTCTATTCATTTCATCTTCCCATTTTTTATGGCTTTATTTGGTTTTGGGGGGAGGCTCAGCTTTCTGAGTGTTTTGTATATTCTGGATATCCGCCCTTTATCTGATATGATGGGTGAAAAGATATTTTCCCAGTCAGTTAACTGTCTTCTTGTATTAAGTAGGGTTTCTTTTGCCATGCAGAAGCTTTTTAGTTTGATGTAGTCCAATTTGTTTATGTTTGATGCTAAAGTTCTTGCCATTGGTGCTCCTTCCTCGAAAACCTTTTTGATATATAGGTCTTCGAGTGTTCTCCCTATTTTATTCTTTATAAACTTTATAGATTTGGGTCTTATTTTGAGGTCTTTGATACATTTTGAGTTGATTTTTGTATAAGGAGTGATATATGGGTCAATTTTGAATTTCTTACATGTGGTTTTCCAGTTGTACCAACACCATTTGTTGAAAAGACTTTCTTTGTCCCATTTCAAGTTATTGGCTCTTTTGTCAAATATCAGTTGCCTGTATATCTGGGGGCTTATGTCTGGAAATTCTGTTCTAACCCACTGGTCTGAGGCTCTGTCCTTGTACCAGTACCATGCTGTTTTGATCACTATGGCTTTATAGGATAGCTTCAGATTAGGTAAGGAGATGCCACCCAGCTTCCTGTTTTTTAGTATGTGTTTGGTTATTCTGGGTCTTTTGTGGTTCCAGATAAATTTTATGATTGATTTTTCTAAGTCTTTAAAGAATGATGTCTGAATTTGGATGGGGATTGCGTTAAATCTATATAGGAGTTTGGGTAGGATAGTCATTTTGACTATGTTGGTTCTACCTACCCATGAGCATGGGATGTTCTTCCATTTCCCAAGATCCTCTTCAATTTCTTTCTGAAGTGTTTTGAAGTTTGCCTGGTATAAGTCCTTCACTTCCCTGTAAGGTTGATTCCTAGGTACTTGATGTTTTTGATATTATTTTAAACGGAGTTGTATTCTTAATCTCTCTCTCTTCTACTTCGTTATTTGTATAGAGATATGCTACTGTCTTTTGTGTATTGACTTTGTAACCAGCCACTTTGCTGTAATGATTTATTGTTTCTAGGAGTTTTGCTGTGGACTCTTTAGAGTTTTCCATGTATAGCATCATGTCATCTGAAAAAAGAGATAGTTTTAATTCCTCTTTCCCTATTTGAATTCCTTTGATCCCCTTCTCTTGTCTGATTGCTATTGCTAGGACTTCTAAGACTATGTTGAATAAGAGTGGAGAGAGTGGACATCCTTGCCTGGTTCCTGACCTTAGTGGAAATGCTTTCAGTTTTTCACCATTAAGGATAATGTTGGCTGTGGGCTTTTCATAGATAGCTGTAACTATCCTGAGAAAGGTTCCTTCTAGACCTATTTTGCTTAGTGTTTTCAACATAAATGGGTGTTGGATTTTGTCAAATGCCTTCTCTGCATCGATTGATATGATCATGTGGTTTTTGTCTTTTTTATTATTGATGTGGTGTATGATGTTGATTGATTTGCATATGATGAACCATCCTTGCATCCCTGGGATGAAACCCACTTGGTCATGGATATAATATTTTTGATATAGTACTGGATTCGGTTTGCTAAGATTTTGTTGTGTATTTTTGCATCTATGATCATTAGTGAGATTGGTCTGTAGTCTTGTTTCCTGGTGGTATCTTTGCCCTCTTTGGGAATCAGAGTGATATTAGCCTCATGGAAGGAATTGGGGAGGATTCCTGTCTTTTCAATGGTTTGGAAGAGCCTATGAATCAGTGGAAGGAATTCTTCTTGTAATGCTTGATAGAATTCACCTGTAAAACCATCTGGGCCTGGAATTTTGTTCTTGGGAAGTTTCTTAATTACTGTTTCAATTTACTCTGAGATGATTGGCCTGTTTAAGCTTTCTAAATCCTCCTTTTTTAGCCTTGGAAGCTGATATTTTTCCAAGAATCTGTCACTTTCTTCTGGGTTCTCTAGCCTAACTGAGTATAGTTGTTCATAATATGTTCTTATGATGTGTTGGATTTTTTTGGGTTCTGTTGTAATATTTCCCCTTTCATTTGTGATCCTGCTTATTTGGGTGTTTTCCCTCTTTTTTGGTGATTCTTACACGTGGTTTGTCTATCTTGTTTATTCTTTCAAAAAACCAGTTCCTGGTCTCATTGATTTTCTCTATTGTTTTCTTAGTTTCTATGTTTATTTCTGCTCTGTTTTTTATTATTTCCTGTCTTCTGATTGTGTTTGGGTTTCTTTGTTGCTGTTGTTCCAGCTCCTTAAGGTGGTCCTTTAAGCTGCCAATTTTATCATTTTCCTCTTTCCTGACATAGGATTGTATTGCTATGAGTTTACCCCTGATTACTGCTTTTGCTGTGTCCCACAAGTTTTGACAAGTTGTTTCTTCATTGTCATTTGTCTCAAGAAATCTTTTATTTGTTCCTTGAGTACCTCTTTGATCCAGCTATTTTTGAGCAGCATGTTGTTTAATCTACAGGTGATGGATTTTCTCCATTACTTCTTTTTACAGTCAATTTTGATCTCTGTTGCATAGTGATCTGACAGAATGCTTCTTATGATCCTTACCTTTGTGATTTATGCAGGTTAGATTTACATCCTAAGGCATGGTCTATTCTGGAGAAGGTTCCATGTGGACTTGAGAAGAATGTGTATTCTTCTTTCTGGGGGTGGAGGGCCCTATATAAGTCTATTAGTCCTAGTTCTTCTAGTTTTTCATTTAGGACTCTTATTTCTTTGTTAGTTTTCTGTCTGGTGGATCTGTCCAGTGGTGATAGTGGAGTATTCAGATCTCCAACCACTATTACATTTCCTTTCATGTGTTTCGCCAGTTTTTCAAGCAGTTGCCTTACATATTTTGCTGGCTCTGCATTAGGTGTGTAGATATTAACCAGTGTTAGCACTTCTTGGTCTAGTGTTCCCCTGATCAGTAAGTAGTGACCCTCTTTGTCTCTGATCACTTTCTTGAGGTTGAATGCAATTTGGTCTGATATAAGAATGGCCGTCCCTGCTTTTTTTTGATTTCCATTGGCCTGGATAATTGATTTTCATCCTTTTATTCTAAGCCTATGCCTATCTTGTACTTGTAGGTGTGTTTCTTGTAGGCAGCAAAAATCTGGTTTATGTTTTCTAATTTAGTTCTCTATTATGTGCCTTTTAATGGGAGAATTTAGTCCATTAACATTTAAGGAGATTATTGACAGAGAGGGCTATTGTGTAGTTGTGTTGTTTAGGGTGGTTGTCATTACAATCGGGGGTTTGGATAATGTGATTCATCTCTGAGTAGTTCATTTAGGGTCTTTTTTTTGTGTGTGCAAATAATGCAAGTTCATTTTTGTTTGAGAATGAGTTTAGTCTTCCTTCCCATGTGAATGAGATTTTCACTGAATAGTGGACTCTAGGTTGAAAATTTCTTTCATTCAGTCATTTAAATATGTTGTTCCACTGTCTTCTTGCTTGAAGTATTTCATATGGGAGATCTGGTTTGATTCTAATATTCCTTCCTTTGTATGTGACGGCTTTTTTCTCCCTTATTGCTTTAAGTAGGTCGCCTTTCTCTTTGTTTCTTGCCATTTGAATTACTATGTGTCTTGGTGTTGGTTTGTTAGGGTCTATTTTGTTGGGGATTCTTTACACCTCCTGGATTTGCTCAGATGCGTCTTTCCAGAGGTTGGGAAAGTTCTCTGCTCTTATTTCTCTGACTAATTGTTCTTCTCCTTTTCCTGTTTCCTCCCCTTCTGGTATACCTACAATTCTTATATTGTTTCTTTTGTCTTTGTTCATTAAATACTGGACTTTTACTTCCAGTGCTTTAGCTTCTATGTCTCTGCTGGCTTCTTTGTTGTCTTTTGTTTGCAGTTTATCTTTGAGTTGTTCTATATGATTCTCGAGTTTTGCGATTCTGCTCTTATGGTTTTCTATGGTTGTATGTAATTCCTTTAATTCTGTTTGCATGGAGTCTCTCATATTTTATAACAATTCTTCTTTTAGTTGGTTGATCTGTTTGTCCATGGATTTCTTGTATTGGCTGGCTAGTGTTTCTTTCACTCCCTTTAACATGGCTTGCATTTCATTCCTCATGGCCTTTTAAGATCTTCTTCTGTTGAGTCTGTGTGTTTTGGAAGACTTGGAAATTTATTAGGGATCTTTTCCATATCCCCTGGATTCAGGGTCTTCCTTGATCTACCCATATTCCTTTGCTTATATTGGTGTGGCTTAGAGTGCAGTGCCTTCTGAATTCATATTACTTTTGTCACCTGTGTGTTGGGGCTGGGTCCCTTCTCTGGAGTGTTGTTCCTGATGTACCGGTATGTTGCTGAGGCTTGGCCCATATCCCGTCCTCCAGACGAGCCTGGTCTATCACCAGTGTAGTTCCGCTCCTGGCCACAGTGGCAGAGAGCGCCGTTGAGCCTAGATGAGTCACCTCCCACACCTGGGAGTCAGCCTGTGTTTCCTTCTTGGCCCTCTAGACACTGCTCCTCATGGCTCTCTGTCCCCCCGGGCTGCCTATGCCAAGTTGGCTAGTTGGCGAAAGTTTTCTAGCTCCCTCTGGCCTCTCTCTCAGGACTCAGGGTCCTCCTGGGATACTTGTTTTTTTTTTTTTTTTTTTTTTTTTTGGTTTTTGGGCCACACCCGGTAATGCTCAGGGGTTACTCCTGGCTATGCACTCAGAAGTTGCTCCTGGCTTGGGGGACCATATGGGACACCGGGGGATCGAACCGCGGTCCGTCCAAGGCTAGCGCAGGCAAGGCAGGCGCACCTTACCTTTAGCGCCACCGCCCGGCCCCATGGGATACTTGTTATGGTGACCCTCCTACGGCCCACTCGTGACCTTCCCGCTCCGGCACTGCTTGTTTCTCCCTGGTTCCCCGGCCCACTCCCGTGTTTCCCGGTGCTTCCTTCCCAACCTCACCACCTCTCCGGTGCTGCTCACTCACTGGCCCACTCACGTATTTCCGGCACTTCCTTCCCAACCTCACCACCTCTCAGGCGCTGCTCGCTGATCCCCCCCCCCCCCCCCCCAGCCCACTGGCGTCTTCCTTCCCAACCTCACCACCTCTCTGACGCTGCTCGCTGGTCCTACATTGCCAACAATTAAACAAAAATTTCCAGAGTCAGTTTAGTCAGAACTGCCATGTTCATATTTAGTTAACTTCAATATTTCATCCTATTTGTCATCTTCTCTTTCTCCCAGGTAATAACTGGTCACCCAGTTTGTCTTTAATAAGAATCCTATCTGGTGTCTTAGCCAGAATCCCTCGCTATCTTTGATATTTCATATTAGATCTCCTTTCATTGACCACTACCCCAGATACTTGGTTTTTTATCACTGCTTGTTCTGGTTATATTCTCTTTTTAAATACATTTAACAATAGTCTAGTTCTGATTCTTTTATATTAAATTAATATAAACATTTGAAAATCACAGTTTTGTTTTGTATTTTTTGTCATATCCAGTAGTGCTCAGGATGTATTCCTGGATCTGTGCTCAGGAATCATTTCTGGTAGGGTTCAGGGGACCATAGGTTATTGGGGTCAAACTTAGGTAATGTATGTGCAAGGCAAATACTCTGCCCTCTATACTCTTGTTCTAAAGACCTCATGATGATAATTTTTAAGAAAATTTAATTCAACTTAGTTTTGTTTGTTTGTTTTTTTGGGACACACTCAGCATTGCTCAAGGGTTGCTCCTGGCTCTGTGACCAGGTATCATTCCTGCAGGCTTGGGGGACCATATGGGATGCCAGGGAGTGAATCCAGATCAGTCCCAGGTCTGCCATGTGTTAGGCAAACAACCTATCTATTATACTATCGCTGCTGCTCACAACTTAATTTTTTAATGAGAGAATATATTCATCTATAAGCCTCTATGTATAATCTTTATTTTAGGTCCTTGCATAGTCAAAGCAATCTTTCTTCTATGAAAACTCCTGAGCTCCAGTGCCATGGAAAAATTATACTAGTTTATATATATATAATTATATATTCAGCTTCCATAAATGCTTTCAAATCAGCACTCTTCAGGTGTATATTTAATGCAAAATCTCTTCCAATAGCTTTGAGTTTGCCAACTGAACATTGATGGAAGTTTCTAAAGCTTGAATCAGAGCTGAAGTGTCTGCATTCATCAGCATGCTTTTTAGAGAGTGAATTTCCTGTGTCCTGATGCTCCTTTGGCAAGAATCACTGTCTTTGATTTATAATCTGAATACTCATCTGAGAAACTGCTCCCTTAATGTGTGAGTGGCATTTTGGTGAGAGTAGAGGCTATTCTAAATATAGGCTTTGGCTTGGTTGTAGAAGGTGTTTCATTGAGAGTGATGCAGATTGCTGGCTCCCCCCAAAATTGGGAGTGGTTTCAATAGTACCACACTACTAAATGACTCAGATTCTACAATTTATTGTTGCCCTATAATGCTGCTAACAAGTATGTGCCCACTAGTTTTCATGGCTTTCAAAGTTGTATTTCTAGAGGAAGCAGAGATGGCATTACTTCAAAATTTCTTTGGATCTAATTACTGCAAACTCGAAAATAATATGCTTCTATTCTGTGTCTTTCATTCTATTTATCTGAATAGTGACTGAGGTTCTTAGCACTTTAAATAGGTCAATTGACATCAAACTCTAATGTGTTCCAATTCTGTTATGCAAAGTACAAATCTTCCTCAATTTTTGAATAGTAACAGTCAGATTTCTGAGATTTTTTTTTCTTTTTTTTGGAACTATACCAAGAGGTTATAAAAATTTACACCTGTCCCTATGCCCTGATATTATTCCTGGTAGAATTAAGGGATAAAATGGGGTAATATGGTTCAAATCTGAGTTGGCTGTATACAATCCAAGCTGTACTATCATTCTGGCAGAAACAACGTTCAATGTTTTTCTGGTCCCATCTAAGTTTTCTTTTTTTTTTTTTTTTTTGACAAACTTTTCACATCATTTTTAATTGCTGGGCTTTAATGTCATACTTCATCATAAGTGAAGCAAAGGTAGATGGAATTTTTTGCTGATGACAAAATTCATAATACTGACCACTGAAAAAATAAATAAAAGCATGATCTGATTATTATGACTAGGTTTTATAGCCAAGAGTTCAGTCAGCACATAAGTTTTCTTTTAAGGGACTTTTTTTTCTTTGCTAGAAAATTGTGTTTGAATGAACTAACAGTTGAACCTTACCAGATGTTTATTTTAAGAAAAAATTTTGTGGGCCGGGCAGTGGCGTTAGACGTAAGGTGCCTGCCTTGCCTGTGCTAGCCTTGGATGGACCGCGGTTCAATCCCTCGGTGTCCCATATGGTCCCCCAGGCCAGGAGCGACTTCTGAGCGCATAGCCAGGAGTAACCCCTGAGCATCACCGGTGTGGCCCAAAAACCAAAAAAAAAAATTTTTTTTTGTAAGCTATATCATCTCTGTTTATAATTTTTAATTATTAAGTGATTTTAAAGCGAACAAAATAATGGCATGCATTTAGTCCAGAATTCTTAGAACATAAACTCTAAATCTTTCATAAATTGATTCTTCAGGAGAGGATTTGTTTAAAAAAAACACTGAAATACTGACCTGTTTTTGAGAGAGAAGAGGGTGAATGATTAATTTTCAGTTAATTTACTTGTTAATGCTTAATTTTCAAGTGAATAAGAAATTCAGTAGATTAATTTTTCTAGTTTTTTATTTTTATTTTTGAATATTTTAATAATACAATAAATATAATACAAGCATTATTTATCATATTATTATAAACAACTAAATTATTCATATTATTATATGTAAATTATATATTATGTTATGATAAATATAAGATATATATTTTATTATTTTTTAAAAATTTTTTGAATTTTTTAGTGAATGATTTCTTCATTTTTATGGTCAGGGAATATTTTCTTCAAATAGATACCTTCAAGAGGCTTTTGATTTATTTATGGCTTGAGTTCAATTGTTTAGAATACATGCAAACAAAATATATTTGTGATTTCTACTATTCACATATATCTATTTCTTCTATTCACATATCTGTTCTCATCACCTGTCTATCCATTTTTCTACCTATATTTCATTATCTTCCAACTCATGTACTTAATTTAACAAATAAATTGTTATAAAGTATCATGACATTAAAGTTTATACTGGATTATGAAAGGCCAATGGAAATCTATACATATAAATTGTAAATTTATTTTATATTATTTACATTCAAAACTTAAGAAAATAAATACATACTAAAAACTTAAAACATAAATTTTAAGGAGCTGGAGAGAAAAGCACATCAGTAGGGCATTTGCCTTGCACATGGCCAACCCAAGACTGACAGTAGTTTGATTCCTGGAATCCCATATGATCCCCTTCCAGGGGCAATTTCTAAGTTTAGAACCAGGAGTAAACACTTAGCATCACTGGGTATTACCCCATCCTCCCCCCCCCCCTTTTTTAAAGTATAGTGCCACTTATGTAACAGCACCAAGTAACTTTTTTTATATCATTATATATCTATTTTAAAGAACTAAAACTTTGGCTCGAATACTTTAGTGTGTGTGTGTGTGTGTGTGTGTGTGTGTGTGTGTGTGTATTTGCTTATGTGTAGCATGTTTGAAGCCTGAAATTCAATTTCTGGCACCACATAGTCCTCTGAGGACAACCCAGTGAGGCCTCAATATTTCTGAGCACTCTTTGGATTGAACAAGACTAGTTCTGATCTCTATGACATACAATTATAAGATGGAAAATATTAGTTATAAATAATACTATTTATTTGACAAAAAACATAAGTAAGCAACTTTTATATCTCAATATCAGAATTTGTGTATTTCTGATTATAAGGAAAAGGAAGAGATCACAAAGAACTCAGGAACACGTCAACTAAATAATTCAGTGCTGTGTAATAATATCTGAGACATGGTACAGTGGTTATGGTGCATGCCTAACATGTACCCAACCAATGATGTGATTCCTGAATCTGCATGATCCTTTGAGCACTGGTGGGAATAGCCCCAAATACCCCCGAATCCCACTGGTTTAGATTAGGTGTTCTCTGACAATGCAGGGTCCAAACAATATCACATCCTTAGGCCCTTGCATTAGAATGCTGGCCTGGTTGACCAAGACTTGTCAGTACTCTTCAAGCTCATACTCTCTTGAACATGTATCTTACTTGCTGGCTTCTATTTCTTTGTTTGTTTATTTATTTCCACTCTGGAGAAGCCTCTGTTTTTTTTTTTTTTTTTTTTTTTTTTTTGGTTTTTGGGCCACACCCTGTGACACTCAGGGGTTACTCCTGGCTATGCGCTCAGAAGTTGCTCCTGGCTTCTTGGGGGACCATATGGGGCACCGGGGGATCGAACCGCGGTCCGTCCTAGGTTAGCGCAGGCAAGGCAGGCACCTTACCTCCAGCGCCACCGCCCGGCCCCCAGAAGCCTCTGTTTTATCTTGAATATATGGTTCACCCTCTCTGTCTCTCTGTCTCTGTCTCTGTCTCTGTCTTTCTGTCTCTGTCTCTGTCTCTCTCTGTCTCTCTCTCTGTCTCTGTCTCTCTGTCTCTCTGTCTCTCTCTCTCTCTCTCTCTCTCTCTCTCTCTCTCTCCTTCATGTCTTTCTAAATAAGTTTTAATGAAAACTTTCCTCTTTTGCCAAAGAAAAAAATTTGTCAGTGAAGGCCAGAGAGATAGAAAATCAGGTAGGACATTTGTCTCACAGGCAGTCAACCATTCCTCAGTACCTTATAGATTCCTCTGAATCCCACCTGGAATGACCCATGAGTTCAGAGTCAGGAGTATTCAATCCCTGAGTACCCCCAGGTATAGCTAAAAAAAAAAAAGAAAATACCTCTAAAATAAAAATAATTGCGAGTGGGAGCCTTGGGTCTTTAAAGTAATGTTTAGAATGTCCCCTGCCCCAGTAGCTAAATTGATAATAAAATAGCTTTTTTTTAAAAAAAAGATCAGTTCTTCCATTTAAAGGATTTACAACTGATGCAATGAATTCTTCTAAGTATAGAATTTAATTGTTTAGTTGGTTGTATTAAATATAGTAGCATATAATGAACTTGCTGCTATGGACTCCCAGTTAAAAATAAAGGGCACACTGGTGACTTTTAGCATTAAGTATGTATTGGTTTATTCACCTTGACTGATGCACTCATTATATTTCTGCAGATGTTCTAACTAGGATTTTTCAATTGTAGTAAATAGAGACACACTCACTCAAGTTGTCATAATGCTGAAGGATGTATGGTAAGGAATATTTAGAATAATTAGATAGACTGAAATGGGCTATGCTACAGCTGGTTGTTACACTAACAGAGTTTGATTCAAGCTAGCATTAATAATTTCAACAGCAGAAGTTCATGGCTTGTCAAGAGTTTGAGAATAGTGCTCTGTTCCTTACATAGATTTTGTGAGATTTTTTTTTTTTACTGTTGTATCTTTGCTTCATCAAAACTTGAATTTGCTCTCAACTGTTATGGTCTTAACTGTAAAATCTTTTGACTCTAATAACTAATAATAATACTAATAATAATTCTAATAATACTAATAATGAGTATTAAAGGGGAGCAACCTCCATTTTGAGCTAAGAGATAACACAGAAGAATGTACCATGGCTCAATAATAGTTTAATAGTTTCTTGTTGCCTGCCAGAGATCGGGATACAGGAAACTATATTATTACTCAGTGAGAGAAATGTTATAAATTTCTCAGGCAGGGGCCAGAGAGATAGCATGGAGGTAGGGTGTTTGCCTTGCATGCAGAAGGACGTTTTGAATCCCAGCATCCCATATGGTCCCCCTTGCCTGCCACAAGTGATTTATGAGCCCAGAGCTAGGAGTAACTCTTGAGAGCTGCCGGGTGTGACCCAAAATAAAAATTTTTTTTCTCAGGGAAATAAAATAGGGAAGTGTGTCCCTATGCTTTTCTCTTTCCTGACATTTCTGGAGGTTTATTTTCCCATGAAATAAGGCTCAGATGCTAACTTATTCATAAAAATACTTACTAGTTGAATGCAGGTAGCTTCTGAGAGATAAGAAGAGACTATTCCAGGTTTATCAGATCTAAGTCATATAAGTCACCTCTCAGTGGAAGAGTCCTCATAGGTAAGAAAGTTCATATAAACATAGACAATGGAGAACATTAGATCTTCTTAGCCTGTAATGGATCTTTCTTTGCAAGCATTCTAATTCCTTAATAAATTTAATTTTGTACAAGAGAATAAGAAAAAGTATTAAAGAGAAGCTGATGGGATAGAGGTGAGGGGTGAGATTATGAATCTGTGAAAGAATTTCTGTAATTAAAATTCTTGGATTTTTTGTTTCAACTTTTTATAATATTTTTAATAGTATTTTGATTGTGACCAAAAAGTGAATAACAAATCTTTCACAGTAGTATTTAAGGTACATAGTGAAAATGAATCAAGGCCATTCCCACCACCAGGGTTGTTCTCCTTCCTCCACCCCTTTCTTCAGCATGCGTTTTGATTGGTTATGATCTGAAAATGAGTTTCTGTGGATAGTCTCAGTTCCAGACTGAGGGCACCAGCTCAAAACCTTCAAGGTTTCTTTTTTGATAATACTCTAGCAATGGAATATACCTCTCTCTGGGACATTTGGAAAAACATTTGAAAGCCACTTTGGAAAAGCCTACTAGTAGGCACATTCCAACCTGTCTCAATTATCCAGAGCTGCCTATTGTAGATGTGCCTTTTTTTTTTCTTTGATTTCATGGGGCACACCAAATACCTGGGAGTCAACTACTTGCCAACTTGAGGTGTTTGCTCTTTTCTCTATGTAGGTTCTATTCTCTCTTTCTGGAGAAGCCTACATTTTTTTCTGGAGTGTGTTTCCTTTTTTTCTCTTTCACATCTGTCATAATTCCTAAATGAAACTACTAAATTTATTGTCTTAACTTTTTCTTTTGAATGCTGAGTCACACCCAGAGGTGCTCAGGGATTACTCCTGACTCTCTGCTCAGGAATCATGCCTGGCATGGCTGAAAAGAACCATATGTGATGCCTAGGATTAAAACGGAGTCAGCCACATGCATGGCAAGTGTATTACCATATTGTGTTTCCTCTGGGATCTGGAAATTCTTTTCTGTAAGTTTAGACCTGGGTAGAAGTTTGGATTTTAACATCATTGTTATGAAAGTTTCCACTGAGCCACTGTGTGTCCTCATCTTTCTGAACACCTCACTGAATAATTCTTTGGTTATTGTTGGATAAAGAATAGGGCAATGGTACTTACTATTTTTATTGTATTTATTTATCCTTAAACACCCAAGCTCCCATGGAAAACACTTATATATGACAGTATGAAAAGTACAGCAAAACACAGGCACATAAAATAAGTGTAACAATTACCTTTTAATTTCTTCTTCAGGGATGTAAACTTATCAGCAATTTTGCCTTAAATTCTTCTGTTCCTGTGTAGTCTTATAGTTTTTTACATATGTTTTATAACATGGGAGTACATGATTTTGGAAATTAAGGTTTTATTTATTTATTTGGAGAGATGTTTGGGCTATTTTCAGCTGTGCTCAGGATTTACTTCTGGCAGGAAGCTCAAGGATTATTTCTTGTGGGCTTGGAGGACCATGTCTGATGCAGAGGATCAAATCCAGGTCAGCCATGTGCAAGATAAGTACCCTATGCAGGGTAATATTGCCCCGGTTCCCCAAGATTTTATTTTGAATCAATATATATTATTTAACTTCTAGAGAAAAATCAATAAAAGTGACATAAAAATTTTGTACCATTAAATAATCCTTCAGCAATACCTAATCAGATTATGGAACACACTATTATATAAAGTTAATAAGGATTTTATATATACTTAAATAATTTTAAGGTATATTGCTTTATTGTACTCAAAAATTTCTGAGAAAATATTATGAATCATTCATTATTACATGAAATGAATATAATAATAAGACTACTCATATTTTATTTACTATCATCTCAAGTTCTCTGCAATTTTTTGCAAAGTATAAATTACCTCTAAAAATTCTAGTCTTGTGCAGTTTGATCTTATTGATAAAATTTTCAAAAGACATTGAGTATCCTCAGAATGGCAGTTTTATGTCAAGTGAAAGTTACATTTTAATCTTGAATGACAGCATGTCTTTTTTATGTGTTCTCATATATATTGAACTTGATTTAAGAGATAACTTTTTCCTATGGTCTGACTAGAGGAATTTATAATCATGATAAAGTACAGTGTACTTTTTTTCTTTAAAACAAAGGAAGGATTTTGTAGAGCAAATTTTGTATTATGTAATTGTACTATTTAATTGTAGTGCATGGTAATGACTTCCAAAGATATAAACCCATTGAAAACATTCTCTTGAGAGGTTGTGGTCTTGAGCCATCCATGACAATACAGGGTCTCTTTAGTCTAACATTCTTTTTCTGACTATATACTGAGATTTTGGAATTTATGCAAAAGTGAACCCGTGATTGTTGTTCTATACCCTGTTTATATTGCAAGGCTGACAAGTAACACTCATTTTTTTCATTTTTTATATCAACATTTGTTCCCCAGGCTATGATCTCAAACAGTTCCAGAGTTTTATCAGCTTTATTTTCATATCTCCCAGATTTCCCAGGCAATTAAGACTGAGCAATCAATGTTATATCCTCCAGCAGAGTGATAAGTCTTGTGAGAACCATCCCTTGAAGTACTGCTGAAGAGAAAGAAACTAACAGGTGAATTTCAAAATTAAAAGAAAATAAAAAGTTTGAGGTTTTTCTTTTTCTATTGCCATTTGTTAGAAATTTCTGAATGAGAATAAAACCAAAAGTTAGCAAAGAACTGATAAGATATAAAGATGGGTTTGCCTTGCAAGCAGCCGATCCGGGACCTAAGGTGGTTGGTTCAAATCCCGGTGTCCCATATGGTCCCCCGTGCCTGCCGGGAGCTATTTCTGGGCAGACAGCCAGGAGTAACCCCTGAGCACCGTCGTGTGTGGCCCAAAAACAAAAAACAAAAAACAAACAAACAAAAAAGATATAAAGATGGATTTCTAACTAATGCCTGCTTGATGTTTTCAATAACCTCTTTATTCATAGAATATAAATTAACTTTATTTATTTAAGCTATTTTTATTTATTTTTTTTTGGGGGTCACACCCAGTGATGCTCAGGGCTTATTCCTGGCTATGCACTCAGAAATTGCACTGGCTTGTGGAACCATATTGGACCCCAGTAGATCGAACCCAGGTCTGTCCTGAGTCAGCCGCGTGCAAGGCAAATGCCCTACTGCTGTGCTATCAGTCCGGTCCCAGTGTAAGTCATTTTTAATTGGGCCTCTATTTTTAAAATAAATCAATGACACAGAAAATAATAGTCTTTTTTTAAAAATCTTTATAGTTTTATTTTAAAATTTATTTAAAGAAAATGCATCACACAGTTGACATAACTATTTATAATACATTTGTTTAGGAAGACCAAAAGCAACATAATTTAAAGGAATAGAAAATTGAAAGAAAAAACTAAAGAGATGGAAGAGAAAGGATAGAAAAAAAAAAACTCAGTAGCAAGTATATTTTTGAAAAACATTGAATCACCAATGAATTCATTAAAGCACCAGCAGAAAGTCTAGAAATCTTTTTTTTTAAAGAATGAGTTAAAAAAATACAGTAATAACAGTGTAAGAGTGGCAATTGTTGTTTGCATAGCCCAGCAAAATATGGAAAAAATGGGGGGAAAAAAAAAGCCTTGGCCTAAATACAAGGAGACCTTATCCCTGAACTGTTAGTTCATATTCTAATCCCAGATCCCAGATGTAGAACTGAAACAACTCCCTGCAACAACACCAGAAACTAAGCTTCGTTGGGAGATATAATTATGCTAGTGTTAATATGACAATGAGGACAGCGAGGAAATGACAACTTGACCTAAGACCAGGAGGTCCTATCACATCACCTAATACTAAGTGGAAACCAGAAGATGTGTCGTCCTTTGAACTATAAAAAATAAGAACACTAACTACAAAAAACTGACTTTGACAACCGTGACTGGGCAGAACTTACCTTGAGACCATTAAGGAAAAAACCTTACTCTAGGCTATAGCCCAGGTCTCTTACAAAAATCAAGATTTCTTAGTACAGAGGCTAAATTCTGACAACAGAGACTGAGCAGAACCTTTGGAACCATAATATCCTAGACTTTGGGTAGGGAATTAGCAAAAACATGATATAGAAAACTGAACACACCAACAATGTGGAACAGAACCTCTAGAACCTTAAAGACTCTATCCTAGGCCTTGTCCTAGGACCTGAGCAAATACCAAGATTGTTTGCTACAGTGGCCTGATTTTCTTATCCACAACTGAGAGGAAAGTTTCCTGACACCACACAAAAAACAAAAAACAAAAAAACAAAACAAAACAAAACAAAAACAAAAAACAAAAAAAAAACCCTGGAATATGGACCTGAGCAAATACCAAGATTGCTTGCAACAGTGGCCTGATTTTCTCATCCACAACCGAGAGGAAAGTTTCCTGACACCACACACACACACACATACACACACACACACACACACAACAACAACAACAACAACCCTAGAATATGGCAATGAGAAGGTATGGAGCCAGTGGTTGTTCCCATGACAATATGCTTCAAGAGTAGAGAAACCTTGAATCTCTTAGGCCATGGAAATTTCCTTCCTTCCCCAATACTTACTGTGCCTATACAAAAAAAAAAAAGTGGGGTAACACCAAACCCTGCCACTCCAGCATTCCTTTTTCTGGTTTTGTTGTTTTGTTTTTTGTCTGTTTTTGATATTATTTTCCTTCTCTTTTTTCTTCCACTTTTTTTCCCAAACTTGTGGATATTATTCGGTGATTTTTTAAATTTCTTTTCTGTTTTGTTTTTTATTTCTTTTGTTTTTTAGTACTTGATACCAAATTTTTTCTTCTCTTTTCCTTAACCTTTTTTTTTTTTTTTTTTTTTTTTTTTTTTTTTTGGGTTTTTGGTAACACCCGGCAGTGCTCAGGGGTTATTCCTGGCTCCAGGCTCAGAAATTGCTCCTGGCAGGCACGGGAGGACCATATATGGGACGCCGGGATTCGAACCGATGACCTCCTGCATGAGAGGCAAACGCCTTACCTCCATGCTATCTCTCCGGCCCCTTCCTTAACCTTTTTATCTCCAACAAAATAGCATAACTTGAATCATTCATTCTCATAAATTGAGGGGGGAAAAGGATGATACCAGGACCAGTCATATGAACATGTAATGTAAATAAAAAGTGACCAAACTGGAACACCAAACAGAATAGATACCCAACCTTCAACAAGCTGTAAAGTGGAGACCAGTTACACTACTATTCTGGAGGGGGGGGGGGTAAAAGGAGGGAGATATGGGAGACATGCTGGGAACAGGAGTGGAGGGAGGTGGTGGGACTGCCCTTCATTTATTGACACTATGCACTGTAAATAATTCTGTGTAATAAACTTCAGTCACAATAAAAATTAAAAAAAAAGAAAATATGGTTCATACTTTCTGCAACAGTTAGAAAGAAAATGTATTGGCACAAAATTTGCCTGAGACAGATATCAAAAAATGGTAGATGGACTGGTGTAACTGCTCTGCAATTAAAATATAATAAATGAATTACTATCATAAAAAGAAAGACTGACTCTGGGTTCCAGGCATACTAGGTTGTCCAATCCCTGGGTCATTTTCTGTGGTCCCAGTGAAATTTTTTCCCACATTAGCTGTTGTTGGTCTCAGGTTTCTGTAGGTAAGGATTCTGGTTTCTGTGCATTTCCTTCATCAAAGTCAGGATGTGGAGCGTCCTCTAACCTCTAATTTCACCTCACCATTAGATGTGGAGTGTCCTGCCCTGCAGCAGGTTGTTGCTGTTGCTGAGTCCTGTGGGTATTAGGAGAATACTCTTTGGAGTAAGTCAATGCCATAGTGTCTTCCCTGGTAGATGTTTGCTTCCTGGTGATGTTATAGACAATTGTGGTTGTTTTATTAGATGGTCCATGGTTCAGGGGAGTATGGGCAATGCCCATTCTTCTGAGGCCTGAGCCAAGTCAGAAAATAATAGTCTTAAATAAGCCATATAATATTTTAATTTATATTAATATATAAATATATAAGCAAGAAAAAAATTGGAGTTGGTATGATACTACAGCAGGTAGGGCATTTGCCTTACACACAGTTGCCTTATACAGTCAACCTGTATTTGATCCCCCAAATCCCAGGAGCCCACAAGGAGTAATTTCTGAGTGCAGAGCTAGAAAACAACTCCTGAATTCAGCTAGGTCTGGCCTCCAAACAAACAAACAAACAGACAAAAGGTATATAAAATCTTCTTCTGTTTAAGGAAAGTGTAAGCTTTTTACTTAGTAATTTATTTACTTTTAGGTATTTTATTGAGTAATTTATTTTATAGTTTTTTCACTTTGTAATTAATTTATTTTTTAATGTTTTTTGAACCATACTTGGCGATGCTCTGTGTTCACTCCCTGACTCAGGGTTCCTGATGGAAGTGGACAGTAATTGCTATTTAAAAGCTGATAGTGCTGCCTTTGTAAAAGAAATTAGGTTTCTAAGCTATTGTGTTTCAAAATAGGTTGCAGAAGACCCAAGCAAAATGTTAGTTGGCTTCAACTGACTTTATAGGTACAATTTATCTAAATTTGTCTTCTTAAAATAGAATTTAATATTGAACTAATTTAATATATAGGTTTTATAGACAGTAAAATTCATTATAAATGAATTGTGCATACTCTGAGTATTGAAGATTGCATAGTATGTGCAGATAAGGCACAAGGTGCACAGAATATTGATAAACCTAGACTTTAAAAACGAAACAAAACCTAAATCTTAGGATATGAAAAGTCATGTCACAAAAGAACTTCCTCCATTTCTTTCCCTCTTGTAATTGTTGTAGAATGCAAGGACTTGCATACTTGGTTATGGTGCAATAGGGTCACAATATTGTGGTACTAATGGGTGATTACATTGGCAGTCTCAGCAATGGTACTCAGAAACATAAGGCTGTATATTAATTACAGTCAGGTAGGGCAAGCACTCTACCACTAAGCCACATCCCAGAACCCTGGCATTTTAATTTTATTATTTAAGTAAGATTTTGTTATATGTTTTTGTTTGATTGTTCGTTTGTTTTTGTATTTTGGACACAGACAGCAGTGATCAAGGTCTGCTCCTGCTTCCATACTCAGAATTGACTCCTGGCAGGCTCAGGAAAAACATATAGGATGCTGGGGATGGAACTATGGTTGGACTTGTATAAGGCAGCTGCTCTACACATTCTTTATTATCTTTCTGGCTCCAAAATAAGTCGTATTAAGTTTAGAAATAATTTCTTTTCTCAAGTATCAGAGTGTCTTTCATCAAGGAGAGAAACCAGTTTAATTATTGTTAAGCAATAGTTCAGAGATATTTGAAAGGTGAACTTAGAAAAAAAAGATATCCATGGAATATTGTTCAAACTAATATTCTCTATTAAGGTTTTAGGATCATAGTTGAAAATGTATCTGCATTAAAGACAGCTTTGATCACCCACAGAAGGAACTTATTATTTTCTGAAATATGCTAGAAGATTTTATAAAAGGAAGTAATTAGCCTGACACGAACCAGTTTGAAAGCAGAACAGGGTTAGTGGGGTGGTTTCAAAAAGTAAAATATTTAAAAATAACAGTAGATCTAGACCAGACCTGGGACAAAGAGAATCCTTAGGGACCGGCAAAGTAAAAGTCTAGTTCTGTCTTATGGGCAATGGAGAGAGCTCAAAGTGTTGGAACGTTGTTATGCATGGATCTGGTCAATTCTGGTAAGGCAAACCTCAAGTCATAGGCATAAAGGCCTCCACACCATAGAGTTTATTCTATAGATTAATAGTCAATCCTCCACCATCAACATAACAGTTTCAAAAATTGTTAAACTGAACAGGAGGGACTGAATTTTATCCTGTTTAGAAGAATAAATATTTCTTAAAGGTTTTGTAAATGTCAGACCTAGTATTCAGGGAGAACTGTGAATAAAACGTCATTCTCACTTGGAGAATTATTCTCATAGCATAACAATAACTATAACTATAAATATAGCAGGTAAATGAGACAATATCAGGTCTTTGTTTCTGCCTTCAGCATCAAAGGGGTCAAGAACTGGGAAAGTGGAAAGAAATCCTTGGTATGTGGAGCTAATGCTGACTTCTGCAAAGGAGGAAGTTTGTTATAATTGGAGACTTTAAAAATGATAAAAATTGGAAAAGGATTGAGTAGAGGAGTGTTCTAGAATAAAAAAATGGATTAGAAAATATCTGTCAGGATTTTGCTGTTCAAACACAGGCAAAGAAGCATGGCTTATGTGATTTTTATTTTATTTTAATTATTTATAATTATCTTATTATTGTTTGGGTAGGGGGAAAAACTAACACTGTCTGCTCAGCCATCACTTCTGATGTTGCTTTTGGGGATAGTATACAGTACTTCATTTCAACCTACTGGCTAAAAACTTGTACTTTTTCTGGCCCCTGTTAATTTTAAAGATGAGTACTAATTCATCTTTATTCAACTCTCTATTGATAATAGATAAAGCAAAATAGAAAGTTTTAATTTTTTGAAGTCACATTTTTTAAATTTTGGAAGTGTAGATTGTAAGCTATGAGTTCAAGAGTCATTCTGCAAAGATCACCAAGGAGATGACTAGCAGTGCAATAAGAATTGGGATTTTATTTACCAGCAAGCTGGGGTCACCCTTCTAAGTCAATGACCCTTTACTGAGCTCTCTGCCTCCTTTAATAGGGTTACAGAGGCTTCAAACCATTGACTAGCTGTTAGGTAGGGTCTTTCCTTTTTTGGCTAGAGTGGAATATTGTGGTTGTTAGAGCTTTGGGGTCTGTGTTAGCTGAAGTAGTAGAGTAAGGTCTCAGGTGCCCACTGGTTACCCATAACTTTGTCTGCCAACAGGTTCCCAGATGTCGTTAGTTTATCTAACTGTTTTGGTACATGACCTTGAAGTTCTTGCAACTGGCTGTTTTGGCCTAGTCTTTGTCCCTTCAAACTTGAGCCTGTCATGGCTGTACTTAGGTTCGCAGCAAAGCTAGGTTACAGTTAATTCTAAATCAAACTTTAGATCCTAATGGATTTAGTATAATATTAATAGTTTGTAATGATTTAATTTTATCATCACCCAAAACATGAGATTCTCATTTGATGATTTTTTTCTCAAGATTCTTGAATAATAGTATTTTATATATTTGTTTTTATATATTTATATTCTTTCCTTAAACTTGATTGTGTCTCACATAACTTAACCTACTTCATGTAATGTTGAAAAATTTTATGGGTTATAGTTTATGTTTTAAAATATTATTATTTATTCTAAAGTAGAACTGTGGTTAGATTTTGGAAGTAGACACCTAGACTTACTGCTTAATATAATTGTATCTTCAAAAATGTGGAAAATGCTCTCAATACTATATAGTATATTTGTAAAACAAGTAGAACTAACTTACTGTAATAGATATAATAAAGAGAAAGATTGAGAAAGAAAATAAAATTCCATCACCTAGCATTATTTTTCATGCATGTGAGTCAAGTGTCAAAAGCTATTGCACACTTCTGAATTTGCCCACAGCAACAATTTCTCAATCCCAGTTGCTCTTTTTGCTAGGTTCTGTTTTTCTCACTTTCTTTGTTCTCTTCCAATAGCCAGCACCCAGGGGATAGAACCTCAGCTGTTTTAGAATTTCACAGCCTCTGTGGGTCTCTTCACAGATAAAATAATTTCATTTAACACACGCTGTAAAACAGAAAACCCTCTATGGTACTTAAAAGTTAGAATTTACCAGAATGTTGTGACTGCTTTTATTTTTGACCATTTTATGTAATGCTTTTGATTCCATTTCTTGAGATATTATAACTTAATTGTTTGGGTACTATTAAGGAATCCCCTTAGATCTGTGAATTCTATAATTCCTTGAAAACTCATTGAACTAATTTCAAATAGATAACAATATTAAAATATTTTTATTTGGTATTTCTGTCTTAGTGATGAGAAGACATGGTGAAGCTTTAGTGCCTGGATCTATTTTATTTATTCTTATAGCTGCGATTATGTTGGAAAGAAAACAAAGTTAGTTCATATTTTTATTGCCCCTTTTTAAGGTTAAATTTGACTTCTTTCTAAGCTACTTAACTCAACTGCCTCATTTATCTTTGCAGCTATAGCCATAAACTCTGAGTGTTTTATTTTAGATGCATTTGTAGGTTTTCAGTACCAATTAGCTAGTTTTATTGACTACACTGTCTAAATTATGGCGATTCTCTTATTATCTCTTCCGTTGACCAACAGTGATTGTGCACAAAGGGAGAGAATATTTACTCCAAAACTAATGAGACTACCTCACATATGCTGTAACAGAGCCTTCCTACAAGTTTTATGTGATTGCTTCACTTTTCTAGAATTATTTAACTTTATGTTTTGAAAATCTAAAGACATTAGCAGAGAAAACTTTAATCACAATGTGATAACTAAACTATCCAACTATTTTATAATTTTTCTTACAATATTCATTTAAAGCTAAAGTAAGACAAATATATTGCTTGGATAGGGAGAATGGTTCCAAAAGAAGAATTTTAATGGTACTTGTTTAAAAGGACAAAACCTAGTACAGCTTTGATTTGTAAGAATATCAGAACTAACAGTCAAAGAATCCAGGAATAGTAATGAAGAACAGAGACCATACCAGGGAGTAATAGATGGAAGATTTAGATCAGGGGTCCTCAAATTGCGTTGCACAGGCCACATGCGGCCTGCAGAGGAGTCTGATCTGGCCTGCTAGCAGTGAGGCTGTTTGGTTGCCAAGATACCTGCCAGCATATACACTCAGTGTCACGGTTTCTCAGGGATGACGTCAACCACCTTCGCCCACGGCATGTTGTGTGCTGGGAGGATGGGCATGAGGGCAGTGTTGAGAGGGACACTGACGTGCCCTAGCACCTGGCGCTTGGCGTGTGTGTTGCTGATGATGTCACTGGAGGGCGCCAGACGCCACGTGGCGAGGAGTACCACACGTGGGTGACTATATGATGTAAAAAGGTGCCATGCAACATGTGTCTGTGTGCTGTGCCTGCCTGTCAGTGAGGTTTTCCTTCACTCCCTCCACTGCCAAAGGTCAGTCAAAAGTGCCATAGAAATAAATTTTTGCCAGATGGGGGTTCTGCCCGATTGAGCTGTGGGTGACTCATATGAAAATTCCCCTTTGGGGAATTCACCCTTTGGGGGTGGTGAGGCGTTCAGTGCTGAAATCAAAGTTATGGGGTGGGTGGTGGTTGGGAGGTTAGGGGTTTGGTGCTGAATTGCCCATGTGGAAAATTAGGGGTTCAATGCTGAAGCATTTTAAAGGGGTTACATTGAAAATTTTATATGCATTTTGCAATTCCTTTTCAGTGTTCACATGCTGATTCCGAACATATCAATTTGGGCATTATATAGGGAGATATAACTGAACTATCAGGGACTGAGCTGGTCTGCTTAGAAAAGCCTGCAAGGGGTAAGTGTTCACATCAGGGACTAATGGGGGTTCATACACTGTGTGTATATATACACACATATTTGTATTTTACTAATATAAGTTTGGAATCCCTAGGAAACAATGATGTCAAGAAAAAGAAAAATTGATGGCGAGTGTAGGATATTCAAAGAACAGTGGACTTACGATTACTTTTTTTATGCGGTACAAAGAAAAAGCTGTGTGTCTGATATGCCAGAATATAGTTGCTGTGTTCAAAGAATACAATTTGTGACGCCACTATCAAACTCAACATAAAGATAAATATGATTGTTTGGTTGGAGAAGTGAGAAAAGATAAAATATTACAACTGAAACATACACTGATGACTCAGCAAAATACTTTTGTGAAGCAGAAGCAGTTAAATACTTCCTCACTGCGGGCAAGTTTTCAAGTTGCCAAGCTAATAGTGCGCAATGGCAAACCATTTGTGGAGGGAGAATTTGTAAAAGAATGCCTTATTTCTGTTGCCAAAGAGATGTGTCCAGAGAAGGCCTATTTATTTAGTACAGTGAGCCTTTCAGGAGTTACAATGACACGAAGGATTGAAGAAATGGGAGAAAATTTTTTGCACCATTTGCAAAACTCTGCAAAGAAACTTTGCTATTTTTCTTTGGCACTTGACGAAAGCAATGATGTTCGTGATTCTGCCCAACTTCTCATTTATATGCGTGGGACAAATGAGTATTTTGAAGTCACAGAAGAACTTGCTGCACTGCAAAGTATCAAAGGTACCACCACAGGAGTGGATATATTTGAAAAGGTTTGCGAAAATGTGAATTGTTTGGAGCTGGACTGGGTTAAACTAGTCAGTGTAACATCTGATGGTGCTCCTAGCATGGTGGGGTCTAAGAGAGGAGTAATTGCTCACATTACACAAGAGATGGACAAACATAAACATCCTCATCCAATTGCCATACACTGCCTGATCTACCAACAAGTGCTGTGTTGTAAATCATTGAAATGGGACTCTGTTATGAAAATTGTGGTATCTTGTGTTAATTACATTAGAACTCATGCACTAAACCACAGACAATTTCAGGAATTTCTATCTGAGGTAAATGTTGCCCATGAAGATGTTCTGTACCACACAGAAGTCTGTTGGTTGAGTAGAGGGAGAGTTTTGAAATGTTTCTATGACTTACTCCCACAGA
Source organism: Suncus etruscus (assembly GCF_024139225.1). NCBI lineage: Eukaryota > Metazoa > Chordata > Mammalia > Eulipotyphla > Soricidae > Suncus > Suncus etruscus. The sequence continues at coordinate 38,317,267 of NC_064863.1, read as the reverse complement.
TTGCAGCTTTTCTACTTTCAAAAAACCAAGAAGTACCAGAGCTCAATGATGCAGAATGGAAATGGCACCTTGCCTTTCTGACAGATATAACAGAGCTACTCAACAGTTTCAATCTGCAACTTCAAGGCAAGGGGAAGCTCATCTGTGATATGGCATCACATGTGAAAGCATATGACGTAAAATTAGGCCTTCTCATCAAACAAGTACAGGAGGAAAACTTCAGTCATCTCCCAGTAACTCAAAACCTGTCAGCAGACAAACCATTGGTTGCATTCCCAAAGGAAACATGTCTTGCTTCACTAGAATTGTTGCAAAAGGAGTTTCAATTTAGATTCAAAGAGCTTCATCTCCATGAACAGGACATACAGCTTTTTTGTAACCCATTTTCTGTTGAGATTGAAAATGTCCTTACAATTTACCAAATGGAACTGGCTGAACTGCAGAGTTGTGACTCTCTGATTTTCCTGGGCAAGTTAATTTTTGCAGAATAAAAATAAATAAAATTAGTTTGTTTTCAAACATTATACATTAAGATTTATTACAATTTTTATAAAAATCTTATTATGATATTATGATCTAATACAAATTAATGTCCTTGAGTTTTGTGCATATAATTAAAGACTATGTTGGTCACTAGTTTCTGCTCACATTATATAAATTAAAAAAAATTCTGAAAAAAATTATTTCATAACATTTCTATATTAATTTTATCATTTAAATTGGTAAGCTTCATTTATTTTTGTAACTTCAGATTAGTGATTCGAAGGTGCTTTATAGAAAGCTAAAATAAGTTATGAAAAGAGAAGTAACAAAATTTAGCATATTAAAAATTGAGTGGCAAGCCTCAATTGTTGTTTCTAAACTTGGTCAAACTCTTTATCTTTGCAGAAAGTAAATTTGAATAGGAAACTGGGAGAATTTGAAAAAAAAAATGTTTCTGCAGATGCAGGATAGAAAATTGGGGCTTTACATATTATTCAGTTTTTTACTGATTGTAAAGATGTAGTAAAATAAAGACTTTTTTTGTCCTGTAAATGATATTGATATCACTGACAAAGTTGCTGTAGATTTTTAACTTTAACAGGCTTCTTTCTCAACATCATATTAAGCATGATGCGAATTTTTGTCGTGAAACATACATTTTTATTATGTTTAAAAATATATATATTCTTTCTACTTGGAAATAAGACTCAGGGGCATATAGTTCTTAGATTACATGATTTTCTCATTTTTGTATGTTCATATTTATCAATACTTAAAATGAATTTCTCAATAAAATTTTAATTTTTCTTTCATTCACTATGTTCATTCCAACAACCTTCTGGAACCTATAAAAACCTAAAGTCACTGAAGTGACCTTGTCTGATCCCCTTGGGTCAACATCTTGTCTTATCGATAATCATTATGATCACTGCCTTGCCTAGATGTCCATCTATCCTGTTTGCTCTTGATTCAACATAACAATCTGATAAAATCTCAATCCAATGTAAAGCAGATTATTTTCATTATACATGCGAAACTAAGATTATAAATTTGACATAAAGTAGTGGTCTTGGGAAATTACCATTTTATTTAACCTTCTGCCAAGCAAAATCTGCAATACTTAAGATTGTTATTACCTAATCAGGATTAAATAAATAGATGAATGAGCTACAGAAAGATCACAATTTTGGTTACATTTAAGGTTTTTATTTGAATGATAAACTCCTGACTTTTATTTATTGTTACATATTTCACTTAAACATTTTTTGCATAGTTCCATTTGCAAGGATGAAATAAGCATGCAGAAATATTATTTACACAGAGCTTTGAAAGTGTTATGCTATTCAGGGAATAATGATCTACCCTTTTACTATCTCTCTAGTCCCAGATTTGGGGTATTTTGTGTGTGTGACACTTCTGGCTCTGCACTCAGGAGTCACTCCTGGCAGGCTCAGGGATTATCTGGGATGCTGGAGATCAAACCTGGGGTGGTAGCTTGTAAGACAAGCACATTACCCACTGTGTTATCACTTAGGCCCAGACTTTGAACTTTTAGTGATACTCTTTCCATTTTATCCTGACCTTTTGTTCTCACTGAAGTTTCTCCTCACCTGAGGAAGCTCCTACTTTCTTAGGATTGAGTCACACTTAGGTATCAGTTGGATAACTTGCATCTCTAATGGGAATCCTGCCTTCTAGCTTTTGTTCTCACTAAAAAGGTTGCTGGCAAAAAGAGCAAGTTTTATTTTAGGTTATATATTGGTTTTATTATTTCCCCAAATGCAAACTCACAGAGTTTGTTTTTTGTTTGGTTTTGCTTTTTGGGTCACACCCAGCAGTGCTCAGGGCTTACTCCTGGCTCTCCGCTCAGAAATTGCTCCTAGCAGGCTCGGGGGACCATATGGGACACCGGGATTCTAACCACCATCCTTCTGGGTGCAAGACAAAAGCCCTACCTCCATGCTATCTCTCTGGCCACCGACCCACAGAGTATTTTCCTGTCTTTTTAAGCTGTGCATAGATGATACTAATGAGCTTTCATCTATCCTATCTGAGAAAAAATTTCCTCTAGTGAGCTACTAGTGTTTTGGCAGCGCTCAGAGGTTACTCCTGGTTCTGTGCTCAGGAATCATTCTTGGCAGACTTGGGGACCTTATGGAATGCCAGAGATCAAATTCGTGTCAGCTGTATGCAAGGCAAATACTCTACCCACTGTACTCTCACTTCAGCCCTAACAATTTAATTTTCTTCATATGGCAATACACCCTCTAAAACCCACCAATTACTCAGAATTTCTGTTTCCTGAGAATGTACAGTATACATAAGTTTGACGTGAAGTTACTTGTAAATTGAATAATTGTAAGTTTGTAAACAAAAGTGATCATGAAAACCAAATGAAAATTTGTTGTTGAATTGCAATCTTTTATAGCTGATGAAAATTTACAATAGGAAGGACTAAAACAGAAAGAACTATTTCTAATTGTATGAATATATAGAAGTTGATTCTGAAGAAACAATAGTCTTTGGTTCAACCAAAATGTTAGAGTTATCTCTGAAATGGAAGCTGTTATCACCATTCTTACCTGCCTTATGTTATTTTTATGATAACATTTTCACTCAGAGTAGAATAATTGAACAATCCTCCAATAAAACAAGTATGATATTTTTCTGCTATGCTCCTTTTTACTCCATCTCTACAGTTTCATCTTCATAAAGACTCTGCTGCCATTCTAAAAGTACTGGTATTTGTGGAGCACAGGACATAATCTTTCTTTAAACAGAATGCTTGACAATCATCCTTGACTGCTTTCCCTTAAGGTATTTTGTCTTTCAGTCAGTGTTATCAAGATTAAGTTTAGCTTTCTTTTTAAAGTGCCAAATCTTATATCAACTCATTACTCCCTGCCTTGTTTTCAAATCAACCTTGAATATTTATTCCATTAAAAAATTATAATCTGGGGCTTGGTAAGGTGGCGCTAGAGGTAAGCTGTCTGCCTTCCAAGTGCTAGCGTAGGACAGACCATGGTTCCATCCCCCGGTGTCCCATATGGTTCCCCCAAGCCAGGGGCAATTTCTGAGCGCATAGCCAGGAGTAACCCCTGAGCGTCAAAACGCATGTGGCCCAAAAACCCAAACCAAAAAAAAAAATTATAATCAGGATACATTTTGAGTAACAAAATAGTTACCAGGTGGCAGGCTTTATGTTAAAAAAAGAATCCATAGCATGTCAGAATTTAAGAAGGCATTAGTCTTTTTTTCTTTTCATTTCTCTTTTGATTTTGATTTTGGGCCTCATCTAGCAATATTCAGGTATATCTCCTGGCTCTGCACTTAAACATTACTCCTGGAAGTGCTCAGGGGAACACAAGATTTTGAGGATTAAATCCTCATTGGCAAGGCAAGTGGCCTCAGCCTTGCCAGAACTAATCCCTGAGCTCAGAGCCACAAGTAAGCCCTGGTGTAGTTTCAAAATAAAACAAACATAAAAAAAAACAACAACACTTAATTGTATAAAGAATACATGAATTCTCTCTTTGTGATCTTATAAGATTGATCTTTGTGAATGTTTAATATATATTGGTCATTAAAATGTGATGATGATTATTATTACTTTGTTTTAGTTTTTGGGTCACACCCAGTGATGCTCTGGGGTTACTCCTGGATGTTCACTCTGATATCGCTCCTGGCTTGGGTGACCTTATGGAATGCCAAGGGAATCAAACCTAGGTGTCCTAGGATGGCCACATTTTAGGCAAATGCCCTACTGCTGTGTCACCACACCTACCCATGATCTTTATTATTAATGTAAATCTCAATATAAATAAAATTATATCATGATTTTCCATTGGCTTGCATTGATTTTGATTCACTGATTTGTCTCATTGAATAAGCTAGCAGGGGTCTCAAATTCGCGGCCCGCGGGCCGTTTACAGCCCTCTGTACAACATTTTGTGACCCGCGGCCGGCCTTCAAATATCTCAGTATTCACGATTATTCGCTTACCGAATAATCGCAATAAAAATCGCATTAGTAAGAAAAAAATCGCATTAAACATTCGCATATCCCGAGCAGTTCCGTTTGGGGTATGCAAATGTTTAATGTGATTTTTTGCGATTTTTTTCTTACTAATGCGATTTTTTATTGTGAATATTTGGTAAGCGAAATCCCTTATGTGACCCTGCCTCACCCCGACTTTGCCTCCTGTGGCCCCCAGGTAAATTGAGTTTGAGAACCCTGGCCTTGCTCATCCTTATTTATTGAATAAGTAATATTTGGGGGAACTTAAGTATTTTCTTTTTTATAATTTATGGGGATAGAATTGACATATCACATTATCAGAAATGAAGACTTAAAGAATTATACTTTAACTTATGTGTATGTGAAATTTCTGTAAAAACTTTAGTTAGCATCCTTTCTTTTATTTTATTGTAAAAAATACAAGAAAAGGAATGATCAAAAATGAAAAATAATTCTTGTGATTAAGACAACATATAGGCCACAAGACACATGAAAAACTCCTCCATATCACTAATCATCAGGGAGATGCAAATAAAAACTACAATGAGGTACCATCTCACACCACAGAGACTGGCACACATCAGAAAGAACAAGAAGAACCAATGCTGGAGGGGATGTGGAGAGAAAGGAACTCTTATTCACTGCTGGTAGGAATGCTGTCAAGTCTAGTCTTTATGGAAAACAATATAGAGATTCCTCAAAAAACTAAAAATTGAACTCCCATATGATCCAACTATTCCACTCCTAGGGATATACCCTACGAATACACACACACACACACACACACACACACACACACACAAATTCGAAAATCCCTTCCTTACACCTATATTTATTGAAGCACTATTTACAATAACCAGACTCAGGAAACAATCAAGATGCCCTTCAATAGATGAATAGTTAAAGAAAACTGTGACACATATACATAATGGAATATTATGCAGCTATTAGGATAGATAAAGTCATGAAATTTACTTGTACGTGGATGTACATGGAATATACTATGTTGAGTGAAATAAGTCAGAGGGAGAGAGATAGATGCAGAATAGTCTCACTCACCTATGTATTTTAAGAAAAATTAAAGACATTACTGTAATAAGGTCCAGAGACAACAGAGTTAAGGGCTGGAAGCGCTGAAAGAACCAGTTCACAATTTGAAGCTTACCATAAAGAATGGTGAATGCTGTTAGGGAAATAACTATACTAACAACTAGCATGACAATGTTAGAGAATGATGGAAGTAGAATGCCTGTCAAGAATACAGGCAGGGTTCTGGGGGGAGGGGAGCATTGGTGGTGGGAATGATGCACTAGTGAAAGAGGGTATTCTGTTTGTGAATAAAACCCAAATATAAACTTGCTTGTAATCATGGTGCTTAAATAAAGATTTATATAAAAATTAATTAAAAAAAGACAACACACAGAGATTACTTTTGGCTCTGCACTTACGAATCAAGACTAAAAAGGTCTGGGGATCATATACAGAGCTGGGAATCACTTGGTTGGCAGTTGAAGGCAAACATCTTCTGTAGTATTTCTATATTTATCTTTCCGTGTTTTATATATTGCCAATAATATTTGTGCAGAGATATACTACCAAATTTATTCAATATTTTATGTTGTTTTGTTTTAGTTTTCTTCATTTTTCCTGAGTTCAGTAGTATTTGCTATTTCATTCCTAACAATTTTTCTCCTTTTCTTGTTAGTTTGTTTTCACTTACCACTTTGTAATAAATTCTACTTGCATCTCTGTATTTATTGGACAAATGTGATATTTTGGAGTTATTTATCAATGATAATTTAAACATAAATATTCCAGAGAATTTAAAGTCTCTTCAGTGAATAACACTTTTCTCTCTTTGCTCAATAGGAAAAAATAATATTTATTTAAAAAGAACAAAATATAATTTTGGAACTAAAATACATTGACAAAATTTTTATTAAATTCTAAATTAACTGAAATGAATTAACAATTCCATACATTTAAAAACAGAGTCCCAGGGGCTGGAGAGATAGTACAGCAGTAGGGCTTTTGCTTTGTAAGCAGCCGATCCAGGACAGAGGGTGGTAGTTTGAAGCCCGGCATCCCATATGCCCCCCCATGACAGCCAGGAGCTTTTTCTGAGTGCAGACCCAGGAGTAACTCCTGAGCTCTTCAATGTGTGACCCCAAAACAACAAAACAAAACAACAAAAAAGAAACAAAAACAGAGTTTCCTTTATAATTAATCTATTCCAATTTATTTTTTATTACTTCTAGGTGGGCATTCTTCCTTTCATAGAAGTTCCTCACCTATTTCCTGAAAGGCTAGTTTGGTGATCATGACAGTTAATAGCTTATTATCTGAAATGCTCTTTATTTTTTCTTTCATCTAAACAATTGTCTAGTTGGGTAGAGCAGTGCTTTTTTTTTTACCTTTTCCTGACACTACCCACTAAGGATCTTGTTTTCTTCCATTGCCATCACTGTTTGTAATTGCTAGCTTCCTAGTCTTGTGCCACAGCTACTGTCTGTGGCTTCATCACTCCCCACTCTCCTACTTTGATAAACACTAAAATAGAGTGTTTTTATTAGAGAAAATTTACATTAAGCATTTTATGTACAACATTCCAATACATTCTACTCAATAGCAATTTTACTGTATATGTATATACAAAGTGTGTATACATATACAATGATGCATGCATGTATATACTATATGTATATTATAAATATATAATATAATTTACACATTTTGTACATACAATATGTAGGTATATAAAATAATGTATACATGTATATGTATGTGTATATACACAAATAACAATGTTTATTTTAAAAAGTATAGACAGAATCAGTCACCTATATCCAATATTCACTAGGCTTTTAAGATTCTTCATTTCTGCATGGTACCTGGGGAACTTGTAAGGTTGAGGTAGTTTCAGTTTCAGCTGGTGGCAGAACTTGTATTCCAATGTTAGTTGGAAGCACAGCAGGCAGAGGGCCCACCCCTGGCTAAATTGCTGTGTTTTGGGCGTCCACAGAATGGTTTGTAAGAGTGTGGTATGTTTGTCAGCAGTCAGATATGGGCAGGGAGGGGCAAGATCTGTTTGCCTGCCAGGAAAAAGCATTGCTGCTAATTGTCTCTCTGCCACCCTCAGCTAGCTAATTTAGTGGGGCTGGGATGTGTTCTCCTATGGGAATGATACTGAAACTTTGTCTATATGCACTTAGAGATCCAACTACCAGCAATAGAGCATGTTGACTCCTGACAGTGACAGGATTGTTTTTATAATTTTTTTGTGTGTGTTTATTTATTTGCTTGCTTTTTGTCTGGAGGCCATGCACACAGTTGCTCAGGGGTTTCTCCTGGTTCAGGAATCACTCCTGGCTGGCACAGGGGATGGGATGCCAGGATTGAATGGGTCACCTGTCACGTGCAAATCAAATGCCCTATTCAATGTATTATTTTTCTTGACCCTTTAGGGCTTTGTTTTTAATCTATAATTTCTTACCACCTACTCCAGTGCTGGAAATATAGGATTTCACAACTGGAGTTCTTGTATTTGTTACAATTCTTCATGCTTTTCATCAGGATCTATTCTTCTGTTTAGGCATCTCTTCCCAATTGCAGCTTGCTGCTCTGTAGTAATGTCTTTCTTTCTAAGTAGATTTTACTTTCTTCAATCATCTGGTTGTTTTAACTCTTGTCTTTATGTTTTTTTGAGTTTTATGTTTTTGTTAGTATTTTGGTGGGGTGGGTGGATGCGTGGGTGGGGGCTATTTCTGCTGGTGCTCTGGGCTTAGTCCTGGCTGGCTTAGGGAATCATATGAAGTGCTGGGAATTGAACCATGTGCAAGACAAGCACCTGACATGCTATATAATCAATCACACTAGTCCTTTATTCTTTCACCTTCTGTAAGATTATTGTTAAGATTTTATGTCTATTACTGTTAATCTAAGTTTTGGTGTAGATTTGTGGTTATGGCAAGAGGTAAATAAGACTTCTTCCTACGTGGCCATTCCAGTTTTGATTTGTAAAACCACCAAGAAACCCAATACACTGATTTTCTTCTTTTATTGGTTCAAGAAAAGAAAGGGGCTCCTTTCTATCAGTGCCTTGGATATTTTAAATATTAAACCCTTATTTGATGAGTATTGAGTGAATAGTTTCTCCCATTCTGTGGGTTGCCTTTGTATCATAGTCATTGTTTCTTTTGAGGTGCAGAAGCTTCTCGGTTTAATAAAGTCCCATTTATTTATATTTGCTTCCACTTGCTTGGGCATTGGTGTTTCATGCCTTTAGCTTCAATGTCATGGAATATTTGTTCTGCCTACATTTTCCTCTATGTACCTTATGGTTTCAAATATGATATCAACGTCTTTAATCCATTTTGATTTGACCTTTGAGCATGGCATTAAAGAGGGGTCTGAATTCATTTTTTTGCATGCAGTTGACCAAGGACCATTGGCTAAAGAGTTTTTTTGTCTCACTTTGTATTTCTTGCTTTTTTATCAAAAATTAATTAATCATAAATCTGTGGCTTCATCTAAAATATTCAAGTCTATTCCATTGATCTAAAGGTCTAACTTTCCCCCAATACTATGGTCTTTTCATAACTACCACTTTATAGTACAGTTTAAAGTTGAAGAATGTTACTTCTCCCATCTTCTTGTTGCCAAGGATTGCTTTAGCTATTTGTGGATATTTATGCTTTATATGAATTTAAGAAGCATCTGATACACTTCTTTAAAAATATCATAGGTATATGACATTAAAATTACATTATAAAATCGCAACAATCTGCACAATGTTTTGGCAAGTATTTCCATTTTAATGATGGTAATCATCCCAATTCATGAGCAGAATATGTTTCAATTTACTTGCATCCTCATTTATCTAACACCATTCAAAAATGGGTAGAAGAAATGAACAGACATTTCCTCAAAGGAGAAATGCAGATAGCCAAAAGATACATGAAAAAATCAGGAAGATGCAAATCAAAACTACAATGAGATATCATTTCTTACCACAGACTGGCACACATCCCAAAGTACAAGGACAACAGAGCTGGCATGCTGTGGGAAGAAAGAGACTCATTCAATGTTGGTGGGAATGCCAACTAGTCTAGCTTGTCTAGAAAAAATATGGATATTCCTCAAAAAACTAGAAATTGAGCTCCATGTATTAAAGCAATGCCACTCCTATGGATATACCCTAGGAACCCAAAAACATAATGCAGAAAAGCCCTCTGTATTCCTATATTTATTGCAGCATTATGTACAATAGCCAAAATCTGGAAACAACCCAAATGCCCAAGAACAGATGAGTGGCTAAAGAAACTGTAGTACATCTACACAATAAAGATTATTTAGAAAAAAAAGAAGTCATGAAATGTGTTTATGCTTGGATCGGGATGAAGATTATTATTCAGAATGGAGGAGTCAGAGAGAGAGAGGGATAGACAGAAAATCATCTCATTCATTTGTGGGATATAAGAATAAAAAAGATAGTATGATGATATTATCCAGAAACAATAGAGATTAAGGGGCCCGGAGAGATAGCACAGTGGTGTTTGCCTTGCAAGCAGCTGATACAGGACCAAAGGTGGTTGTTTTGAATCCCGGTGTCCTATATGGTACCCCGTGCCTGCCAGGAGCTATTTCTGAGCACACAGCCAGGAGTAACCCCTTAGCACTGCTGGGTGTGACCCAAAAACCAAACCAAACCAAACCAAACCAAACAAAACAAAAAAACAATAGAGATTAGGGCCAGGAGGACCAGTCCATATTAGGAAGCTTGTCACAAATAGTAGAGCACTGCAGAAGGAACCACTATGATATGATAATTGGATCTGACTACTCTGGACAAAAGCAAGATTGTAAAATAGGATGAAGTGATATGCATGATACAAACCTCTTCATTAACAACATTAGAAAACACAGTGTCAAAAAAGAAAGAGAAAGGGAGAGGAATAGAGAGAGAAATAAAATGTCTGCCAAGAGGCAGGCAGGGGAAAAGGTGGAAGGAAAACTAGAATCATTGGTGGTGAGAAATGTGCACTGATGAAGTGTCATACATTGTGTGACTGAAACTCAATCATGAACAATTTTCTAACCATGGTGCTTAAATAAAGTAATTACATATACATACATATGCTATATATTTCTTATATGTGTATTGATATATGATACATATATGTATATAGACACACATATGTATATGTGTGCATATATATATACATATATAAGAAAAGAAAGGGGGGAGGAGTAGTCTGACAAGTTTTACTTTTGTCTCAGGACTCACACAAAAAAATCCCTTTATGACACCTTTTTTTTTCTACACAGTCTTTAGAAAAAATCTTCACTTCCATTTAAGCTTGTTGCACTGGGGAAGCAGCATATTTCCAAATTTGTGTTCTTGAAACCTGTGTGTGTATACTATAATCCCTTTTAGTAGTTAATAGTGTGATGTCCCAGAGCTCTATCTATGTATAGCTGTATAAAAGGATAACTTTCTAGGACTGTTTTTTGTTAATTCATTTATTTGTTTGTTTGTTTGGAGGGGCACATCCAGCAATGTTTAGGGGTTACTTCTCACTCAGCGCTCAGGAATTATTCCTATTGGTACTAGGGGAACCATATGCGATACTGGAAATCTAACTCAGGTTTGTCTCATGTAAGGCAAAAGCCCTACTTGCTCTAATATGCTTCTGGCTTCTGCCTGAAACTATTTATCTGAATCACTTTTTGCTCTGTTTTGTAGTTTTTATGATCATCCCTGGTTAATAAACAGATATATTTATTATTATATTATATTATTATTGATCTTATTTTATTTTAATTACAGGTAATGAGTTTATTTATGCTAAAAGAATGAATGCTTTGTGATTTATTTGCCTGTACTGTTTTTCTAACTTTTTATTTTGTTATCTTTTAGTTTATTTGTTTTGTTTTGGAGCTTACCCAAATCAGGGATTACTCTTGGCTTTATTCACAGGATTCAGTCCCAAAGGGAGAATCATATAGGATGTCAGAGATCAAAACACAGTTACCTGCATAGAAAGCATGCATCCTACTTTCTGTAGTAGTGCTTTGGCACCCTTCTTTGTATAGTTTTGGAGCACAGTCAGATTGAATTAAATTTAGACAATTTCTCAGCTCCTTGAAAATCCTCTAATATCATAGTTTTATAGATAATAAGCCCAAGCTCAGTGAGCTCATAAAATTGGCCAATCCCAGTTTAAATGTCACATGGCCACTTACGCATTATCCATGCTATCTCTGAATTTATAAATATAGATTAAAAGTGCAACAAATCCAACCACCAGGTGCTTTCCATAACAATTACTCCCAGAAAAAAATACTGACTTGATAGCAGAACAGAATAACAAAGTGGCCAAGATGTTCAGGGAAGAGTTTTAAAATTTTAGTGTTTCAGCTTTCCAGTAAATTAGTAAAACAAAGCAGCACAGAGTATAAACTGAAAATAAACTATGTGAAATGCATCTGCATTAACAATGAAAGAAAACTACTTCAGCAATGGTAAATGGTAAAATGCAAAGGGATTAGGAAGGTATCATTTGTTTTTCCTGAGAGAAAATAGTAGGAGATTTAATTTGAGTTCAGGATGGATACAGTTGAGGACATAAATTTACAATTTCTTGAGAGTTTAAGAATCAAATAAAAAAATCAATGGCATAAACACCATTTTGGGGGATAATTTTCACTGTTATTTTTGTTTAAAAATTAATTTTTTTTCAGAAAATGTTTTATTTTTTTCTAAAAATGGCAAGATGTACTTTTAAGGTGCAATCACATTAAAATATTTGAGTAGTGCAAAAATAAAGTGTATGAGAATAGAAAATTATCATTTGAAGCACAAAGAAACTGGATCTTTGAACATCCAGAAAGATAAGTACCTTTGGAAGAACTAAGTACTCTTAATAATATCTTGCATTTTTATGACTTAGATTGACTGTAGAAAATGGTAAGTATAATTTGCAAATATAGTAGACGCTTAACATGAAATAAATATGACTTCAGCATGTTCTTCATGAAGATTTGTTTTTCTAAGGTGCTAGATTACCAAAGCTGTCTAAAATTACTTTTACCCATTGCCACCTTTATATGTTGCTGGCAACATATAAGCCTAAAGTTTTGATATTATGTTTATTTTTTATTTGCTACCTTTATTTTCTTCTCAGTAACATGTTGACAGGTGGAGAATGCAGTTGACAATTCTGAAACTTTAGCCTATTTGATGATCCAGCATTTTATTTTTCTCTAAGAAACTTCCGACGGGCCAGAAAAATAGCACAGCAGGTAGGGCATCTGTCTGGCATGCCACTGACCCATGTTCCATTTCTAGCATTCCATATGGTCCTCTGAGCACTGCCAACAATGACTCCTAAGAAGATTCCTATGAATAACTTCTGAGCACAGACAGTTGTGCCACCCAAAACAAAAAACAAAGCTCTTGAAACATCTTATATATTTGATTTAAAAGTACTTTAGATAAAATGGTTATAGTAGTGTTAACATTTATTGGCATTGATATAAAGATTCATTGTACTTTACCGCCATTAATGTGCCCAAGATTCTCCACTACCATCCTTACATTACTCCTATTAAATATTATTAATTCTAATTTAGGAAATGTGGTTACAATTATGTTTAATTTTTTTTTTTTTTTGGTTTTTGGGCCACACCCGGTTGACGCTCAGGGGTTACTCCTGGCTATGTGCTCAGAAATCGCCCCTGGCTTGGGGGGGACCATATGGGGACACCGGGGGATCGAACCACGGTCCTTCCTTGGCTAGCGCTTGCAAGGCAGACACCTTACCTCCAGCGCCACCTACCCGGCCCCTTATGTTTAATTTTTTATTATAGAGGTACAAAGTTTCAAAATTATAGTACCATCAATATGCCTATGACTCTTTAAGATTTCTTATATCACTTTTGGTCCAGTCATCATTTCTTGCCTTCACACTCCCCTAATTATTTGTTAATAAAATTGGTAATCAATGGTCAAAGGTTTGTTCATGTACAATATATACAATATTGTTCATTTCCTTGTTTTGTCTCTATGTTCCACAGATGATTGGGATATTCTTGTATTTGTTATTATTTCTCTGACTTTTTCAGTTAATTTAATAATACCTGTTGGTTCCATCCATGTATGGAACTATACATTTCATATATTCTTTTTTCCTCCCCCCCCCACATTTCATATATTCTTATAACTTATGTAATACTTAATTGAGCAGAAGTGCCATAAAGAAAAATACACCTTGAGAGGCTAGGTTCATGACTCAATGTAGTAGAGCACATGACTTGCTTTACTGATTTGAGGCCAATTTCTAAATTCACATGGCACCACAGGAAATAGCTCTGCTGACCACTGAGTATCATCTTAGCACAATAAAAGAGAAAAAGAAGTTAAAAATGTTTCTTCAATGCTTGTTTCTGTTTTTGGGTGTGTGTGTGTCACATCCGGCAGTGTTCAGGGTTTACTCCTACCTGGCTGTACGCTTAGAAATCGCTCCTGGCAGGCTCGGGGGACCAGATGGAATGTCAAGATTCAAACATCGTCCTTCGGCATGCAAGGCAAATGCTCTACCTCCAAGCTATCTCTCCAGCTCCTTCAGCGCTTATTTCTAAGAGGAATAAATGCCTTCCTTACTCATGAGAGCAATAGTTCAATTTTTCAGGTGTATGTAGAGGAACTCCTATTTATAAGTTCTTCCTTCCTTCCTTCCTTCCTTCCTTCCTTCCTTCCTTCCTTCCCTCCTTATTTTCTCCCCTCCTTCCTTCCCTAATTCCTTCCTCCCTCCTCCCTTCCTTTTTTCCTTCCATTCTTCTTTTTCTCCTCCTTCCTTTCCTCCCTCCTCCCTTCCTTTTTTCTTCCATTCTTCTTTTTCTCCTTCCTCTTCCTTCCTTTCCTTCCTTCCTTCCTTCCTTCCTTCCTTCCTTCCTTCCTTCCTTCCTTCCTTCCTTCCTTCCTTCCTTCCTCCCCTCCCTCCCTCCCTTCCTTCCTTCCTTCCTTCCTTCCTTCCTCCTTCCTTCCTTCCTTCCTTCCTTCCTTCCTTCCTTCCTTCCTTCCTTCCTTCCTTCCTTCCTTCCTTCCTTCCTTCCTTCCTTCCTTCCTTCCTTCTTCCTCCTCCTCTCCCATCTTTGCATCTTTCCTTTTTTCTTCCATCCTCCTCCCTCCCTTTCTTCCCTCCTTCCTTAGTTTTTCCCTCCTTATTTCCTCCCTCCTTCCTTCCATAATTCCTTCCTTTCTCTCTTATTTCTTTTCTTTTCTCTCTTTCTTCCCCATTTTTGGGGACATACCTAATGGTGCTCAAGTATAAATCCTGAAAGGGCTTGGGGTTCCATATGTGGTACCAGAGATTAAACTGTGTAAACTGGGTACAAGGCAAGTGCTGTACCCACTGTACTCCAGGCTCTCGAGAAATACTATTTCCAGAAAATTTTCCATATTTTACAATAATTCTTTTTTTATCTGACAATAGATTCTTGCATAAATAAAGACAAAAAAACTTTCCTGAGTAAACACAAGAAAAACATTATACTTTAGGGACAGCACTTCTTTGCTACTGATAGTAAAATAACTCTATAATAGCATATAATTATTGACTTTTTTTGTCATGTTGTTTTCTCACCTTCATCAAATCTTTTTTGCTTTCAATTAATATGTTCATTTTAATGTTTATAAAATTAATTTAATATAGTATCTATGATAGTAAATTTTAAAAATACATAGCTCAGAAATATTTCATAAATTCATATTGTGACCATAATCACCATCCACATATTTTTTTGTTTTGTTTTGTTTCATTTTGTTTTTGGGCTATATGCAATAGCTGCTTCAGGGGTTTATCTTTGGTTCTATGATCAGTGATTTCTCCTGTGGACTCAGCGACCCATGCAGGAGGCTGAGGATCAAACATAGGTCAGCCACATCCAGCACAAGCAACCTATCTTTTGTATTATTGCTCAGGCCCTTCAACATCAATTTAAAATACTATTCATCTGCAAAACAAAATCTCTGTACTTATTAAATAGCAATTCCTCATTCCTTCCTTCCCCACAGGTAATTTTTTATTTCTCTTGTTCACTACACTTGGAACTTTATATAAACATAATTAATTATGTTTGTCATATTGTGATTGACTTAAAATATTTAGTATAATATTGTCCATGTTTTAGCACATAGCAGAATTCTCTTCCTTTTTTTGCCTGTCTTTGTTTTTTGTTTTTTAAGTCACACCACCAGGTGGTTAGGGATCACTTCTGGTGAGTCTAAGAGGACAATATAAAGTTGATCAAACCCAGGCCAGCTGTGTATAAAGCAAGTGTCCTACCCATTGCACTATCACTCTTGCCCCAGAATTTTCTTTTTTTTGAAACTAAATATTTAATTGTAGTTATATATCAAACTTTACTTATTCTTTTTATTATGAATGGATTTTTATGTTGTTTCTTATTTTAGCTATCACAAAAAAATTCTTCTAGAAGATAAGTGCACACATATCTTTCCAGGACCTAGAAGAAAACTTGCTTACAGTCATATGAAAGTTTTATTGGTAAGTTTTGAAGAACTGTCATAATGTCTTCCAAGTGGCTTTAGTAGTTGATATTCTAACCAAGAGTACACAAGAGAGAGATCAGAGTTTTAATATTCTTGGCAATACTTGTTTTTTTTTTAAATGATAGTCCCAGTGATAGTCATTCTAAAGGTGTGAATGATACTTTTATTGTAGTTTTTATTCACATTTCCTTAATTACCAGTAACATTAAGCATCTTATTGTGTCTACTTTAGAGAATTGTCTTATTATAGTCTTTTGCCCAATTTATTATTTTTAATTTTTTTTGTTTGTTTTTTGGACCACACCCGTTTGATGCTCAAGGGTTACTCCTGACTAAGGGGCTCAGAAATTGCCCCTGGCTTGGGGGGACCATATGGATGCTTGGGGGACTCGAACCGCTGGTCCTTCCTTGGCTAGCACTTGCAAGGCAGACACCTTACCGCTAGGCTCCACCTCGCCCGCACCCCCTTTGCCCAATTTAAATTGAGTTTTTTTATGAACATTTATTCCTCTCTTCTTTAAAAACATATGTGTTCTTACACGTAAACAGCATAACTTATGATATGTTAGGTGTTTAAAATGCACACTCTTTAAGATCTATGACTTTTCCTCTAAATCAGTTACTAAAATAGGGATTTTGAATAGTATAAGTTTAAAACAGGCTTTGAATGAAACTTCATAATTTTTATAATTTAAGAACAATTTTATTAAATTTTTAGTATACTTTTTTCTTAGTTTACTGCTATCACTTTCAGTTTGAGTATCACCTACTGATATGTTGTCCATTTTCAAAGATATTATTTTAGTCCAGACAATTTATTGTTATCTATGCAGCAAACCCAAATGCCTCAAAATCAACATGTATAAAAGTGAACTTACCTTTTCACATAAATGTGCTCTTTCATCTATATTCTCCAGTAGTAGAACAATCATTCAAGAAGTTGTTGAAGTTAAAAACTTGGTAAATTAGAAAATGTGGAAACCAATTCTTTCCTGCCACCATCCCTTACTCCTCTGTCTAATAAAATAATTAATACATGCAACTTATTTTTTCATATTTATCAGATGTTTTTCATAGCTTGTTTGATTTCATCATTTTGATATAAACTAATTTATCATTGTCTCAGTTAAATTGCTTCCTCTCTCTCTTCTTTTTACTTCCCAATAAAGGTAGTAATTTATTCTATGATGCCATTTTCTGGATAGTATTTTTATTTTTATTATTATTTTAATTTATTATAAATACAATATTATAAGAGTGTAAATGTTTATTTTTTTTTAATTTTTTTTTTAAATTTATTTAAACACCTTGATTACTATACATGATTGTGTTTGGGTTTTCAGTCATCTAAAGAATGCCACCCATCACCAGTGCAACATTCCCACCACCAATGTCCCAAGTCTCCCTCCTCCCCACCTAACCTCCTGCCTGTACTTTAAACAGGCTCTCCATTTCCCTCAGTACATTCTCATTATTAGGAAAGTTCAGAATGTAGTTAGTTCTCTAGTTAATCTCATCACTCTTTGTGGTGAGCTTCCTGTGGTGAGCTGGAGACTTCCAGCTCTTTCTCTTTTTGTGTCTAAAAATTATTATTGCAAGAATGTCTTTCATTTTTCTTAAAACCCATAGATGAGTGAGACCATTCTGTGTTTCTCTCTCTCTCTCTGGCTTATTTCACTCAGCATAATAGATTCCGTGTACATCCATGTATAGGAAAATTTCATGACTTCATCTCTCCTGACAGCTGCATAATATTCCATTGTGTATATGTACCACAGTTTCTTTAGCCATTCATCTGTTGAAGGGCATCTTGGTTGTTTCCAGAGTCTTGCTATGGTAAATAGTGCTGCAATGAATATGGGTGTAAGGAAGGGGGTTTTGTACTGTATTTTTGTGTTCTTAGGGTATATTCCTAGGAGTGGTATAGCTGGATCATATGGGAGCTCGATTTCAAGTTTTTGGAGGAATCTCCATATCGCTTTCCATAAAGGTTGAACTAGATGGCATTCCCACCAGCAGTGGATAAGAGTTCCTTTCTCTCCACATCCCCGCCAACACTGTTTATTCTCATTCTTTGTGATGTGTGCCATTCTCTGTGGTGTGAGGTGGTATCTCATCGTTGTTTTGATTTGCATCTCCCTGATGATTAGTGATGTGGAGCACTTTTTCATGTGTCTTTTGGCCATCTGTATTTCTTTTTTGTCAAAGTGTCTGTTCATTTCTTCTCCCCATTTTTTGATGGGATTAGATGTTTTTTTCTTGTAAAGTTCTGTCAGTGCCTTGTATATTTTGGAGATTAGCCCCTTATCTGATGGGTATTGGGTGAATAGTTTCTCCCACTCAGTGGGTGGCTCTTGTATCCTGGGCACTATTTCCATTGAGGTGCAGAAGCTTCTCAGCTTAATATATTCCCATCTGTTAATCTCTGCTTTCACTTGCTTGGAGAGTGCAGTTTCCTCCTTGAAGATGCCTGTAATGTCCTGGAGTGTCTTGCCTATGTGCTGTTCTATATATCTTATGGTTTGGGGGCTGATATCGAGGTCTTTAATCCATTTGGATTTTACCTTCGTACATGATGATAGCTGGGGATCTAAGTTCAATTTTTTGCAAGCAGCTATCCAATTGTGCCAACACCACTTGTTGAAGAGGCTTTCCCTGCTCCATTTAGGGTTTCCTGCTCCTTTATCAAAAATTAGTTGATTGTATGTCTGGGGAAAATTTTCTGAGGTATTCAAGCCTACTTTCCACTGATCTGAGGGCCCTGTCCTTATTCCAATACCATGCTGTTTTGATAACTATTGCTTTGTAGTACAGTTTAAAGGTTGGGGAAAGTAATTCCTCCCATATTCTTTTTTCCCAATGATGCTTTGGCTATTCAAGGGTGTTTATTGTTCCAAAATGAATTCAAAAGTGTCTGATCCACTTCTTTGAAGAATGTCATGGGTATCTTTAGAGGGATAGCATTAAATCTGTATAATGCCTTGGGGAGTATTGCCATTTGAGTGATAGTTAATCCTGCCAATCCACGAGCAGGGTATAGCATTTCCATTTTCCGCGTGTCCTCTCTTAATTTCTTGGAGCAGAGTTTTTATAGTTTTCTCTGTTTAGGTCCTTCACATTTTTAGTCAAGTTGATTCCAAGATATTTGAGTTTGTGTGGCACTATTGTGAATGGGGTTGTTTTTTTAATGTCCATTTCTTCCTTATTACTGTTGGTGTATAGAAAGGCCATTGATTTTTGTGTGTTAATTTTGTAGCCTGCCACATTGCTATATGAGTCTATTGTTTCTAGAAGCTTTTTGGTAGAGTCTTTAGGGTTTTCTAAGTAGAGTATCATGTCATCTGCAAACAGTGAGAGCTTGACTTCTTCCTTTCCTATCTGGATTCCCTTGATATCTTTTTCTTGCCTAATCGCTATAGCAAGTACTTCCAGTGCTATGTTGAATAGGAGTGGTGAGAGAGGACAGCCTTTGTCTTGTACCAGAATTTAGAGGGAAGGCTTTTAGTTTTTCTCCGTTGAGGATAATATTTTGCCGTTGTGCTTGTGGTAGATGGCTTCAACTAGATTGAGAAAGGTTCCTTCCATTCCCCATCTTGCTGAGAGTTTTGATCAAGAAATGGGTGTTGGACCTTATCAAATGCTTTCTCTTCTGCATCTATTGATATGATCATGTGGTTTTTATTTTTCTTGTTATTGATGTTGTGTATGATGTTGATAGATTTACGGATGTTAAACCAGCCTTGCATTCCTGGGATGAAACCTACTTGATCATAGTTGGATGATCTCTTAATGAGGCATTGAATCCTATTTGCCAGGATTTTGTTGAGGATCTTTGCATCTGCATTCATCAGCGATATTGGTCTGTAATTTTCTTTTTTTGTAGCATCTTCTGTCTGGGTTTAGGTATCAAGGTGATGTTTGGGCCTTCATAAAAGCTATTTGGAAGTGTTTCTGTTTGTTCAATTTCATGAAAGAGGTCTTGCCAGGATTGGTAGTAGTTTCCTCTTGGAAAGTTTGAAAGAATTCATTAGTGAATCCATCTGGGCCTAGGGCTTTTGTTTTTCGGCAGAGACCTTTGATTACCATTTCTAATTTCATCAATGTGATTGGGTTGTTTAGATATGCTTCATCCTCTTCCCCTTCAAACGTTGGAAGATTAAGAGTCCAAGAATTTATCCATTTCTTCCAGGTTCTCATTTTTAGTGGCGTAGAGTTTCTCAAAGTAGTTTCTGATTACCCTCTGAATCTCTCTCATATTAGTAGTGATCTCTCCTTTTTCATTCCTAATACGAGTTATCAAGTTTCTCTCTCTCTCTTTCTTTGTTAGGTTTGCCAGTGGTCTATCAATCTTGTTTATTTTTTCAAAGAACCAACTTCTGCTTTCGTTGATCTTTCGGATTGTTTTTTGGGTTTCCACTTCATTGATTTCTGCTCTCAGCTTTGTTATTTCCTTCTGTCTTCCTATTTTTGGTCCTTTTGTTGAGCATTTTCTAGTTCTATTAGCTGTGTCATTAGGCTACTCAGGTAAGCTCCTTCTTCCTTCCTGATGTGTGCTTGCAAAGCTATAAATTTTCCTCTCAGTATTGCTTTTGCTGTGTCCCATAAGTTCTGATAGCTTGTGTCTTGATTGTCATTTGTTTCCAGGAACCTTTTGATTTCCTCCTTGATTTCATCTCGGACCCACTGGTTATTGAGTATGAGGCTGTTTAACTTCCAGGTGTTAAGGTTTTTCTTCTGAGTCCCTTTGGAATTCACAAATAATTTCAGAGCCTTGTGGTCAGCAAAGGCAGTCTGCAAAATTTCTATCCTCTTGATATTATGGAGGTATGTTTTATGTGCCAGCATGTAGTCTATCCTGGAGAATGTCCCATGTACATTGGAGAAGAATGTGTATCCAGGTTTCTGGGGGTGGAGTGTCCTATATATATCCACTAAGCCTCTTTCTTCCAATTCTCTCCTCAGGTCTAGTATATTCTTGTTGGGTTTCAGTCTGGTTGACCTATCCAGTGTTGACAAAGCCGTGTTGAGGTCCCCCACAATTATTGTGTTGTTATTGATATTATTTTTCAGATTTGTCAACAGTTGTATTAAATATTTTGCTGGCCCTTCATTCGGTGCATATATGTTTAGGAGAGTTATTTCTTCCTGCTCTACATACCCCTTGATTAATATAAAAGTAAATGTTTATTAATATTTATTTGCAAAATGACTGTGCCCATTAACACCATGACCTCCACCACCATCCCTCCATCTTTTTTTAGTTTAGTATTAATGTCCTCTCAAATCTTTTCTGCTCTAACCAAAACTACTCAATAAAGCAATTTGAACTTTCCAAACAAGAAAACTTAAGAAAATTTTATTTTATAGGAGATAATTTATATATATAATCTGTATATGTGTGTATATATGTATAGATATTGGTGTGGTGTGTGTTGGGATGGCTATGATAGATAAGGTAGTAATCTGTACAACTCATTTTGACTTTACAAATAACTGTGGAATTTTGCTGAGGGAATTATTACAATATTAGGGAAACATTTAAGGAAGGAAGAAGAAGAAGACGAAGAAGACGAAGAGAAAAAGAAGAAGAAAAGAAGATAAAGAAGTTAAGAAGATGAAGGAAGAAAAGGAGAGAAGGAAGAAATAATAATAATAATAATAATTAATAATAATAATAATATCTGACCTAGAGACAGGCACCAGGGAGGGGGGGGGAGGGAAATGGGATATTGATGGCAGGAAATGTGTACTGGTAAATGGTGTTGGACACTCTATGACTGAAATTCAATCATGAACAACTTTGTAACAGTGTATCTCATGGTGATTCAATTAAATAATTAATTTACTAAAATATATTGAGTACAATATGGAAACATTTTTTATGGGTTGAGTGGATAGGCCTGGGTTATTTAAAAAAAAGTGGTAATTTTTGACTAATTAAGGAACAGCTAAGACTAAAAGGTATGTAGACCACATGAATAAATACCAGGTTTCCTCACTTTCACTCTATTTCACTTTCCCTCTGTCTCTCTGTCTCTGTCTCTATTGCTCTCTCTCCATCTCAAAATCCTGACTGAAGGTATTCATTACCAAACACACCTCTCCATGCAATGAGTGAAAATTCATCTCCAGGCCAGAATATATAATAAAGAAGCAAATTAGTGTAAAAATATGTCACATAGATCTTAAACCATTTCTTATAAATTTTTGAAATTTCCGTCTCCTATTAGGAAAAATTTATTTCATAAAATTTATTTCATAAATATTAAACACTATTTTAATACCTAATTGTCTGACATTTTCTGCTTTGCTTTCTATATTGCAAAATGTAAATTATTTGTGGTTCCATATAAACATCTGATATTTCCCGTTTTTATGTCCAAATTCAGGCTTTTTCTCCTATAAATAAAACTCTCTTCTTCCCTCTAACACTTCCCAAGAAATACTTCTTCTCTGTCCCTAAAATCTCTCTCTCTCTCACTCTCTCTCTCTCTCACACACACACACACACACACACACACACAAACACTTCTGAATTAACTAGTTTCTTCTCAGATTATGTGGATCTTTGTCCTTTCATTCACCTTATATGTCTTTGCACTCTTATCTATCTGGCTAATTAGACCCTGAACTTTTTGAATAAAGAAACATCAGCCAGAAATGTAGTTCAGTGATTGAGTGCATACATCATATAAGAATTATATATATATATTTTTCAGATAAGTACCTGGGTTTAATTTGCAGCCAAATCAAACCAAACTGAACCAAACAGAACAAAACAAAAACAAGGAAATGACACCTTAAACATGTCTGTAATCCTGAGATTGTCTATGCATTGAAGGAAGCCATGACTTAGCAATTTCTGTTCTTCATCTCTTCTGCCTATACATGTGCTAATAGCTGAAAGAATCATTCTCAGATTTCTAGCAAATGGTGTGTATCTAAGTACTTCTCTGTGGGGCCATAGCCAGCATTAATATTGAAGTGGTAAGTAATGGCCAATTTTTGTTTCCTCTGTAATGGAAATTGATGGAAGAAATGTTCACTATGGATAATTAGATTGATTTTAGTTTTACCACTTTAATATCTAGACAGTTCTTGAAAACAATTGTTGCAATTACAGAAAGACAAGCTGATACAGAAAGTCATCTTTATTTTTCTTGCTCCAATCTGGAGTCATTGGACTGATAAAAAAAAGAATTTTACTCTTCATTTTGTGTCTATACTTTCCTTAAAAGAGTTGCCTTTCCATATTTAATGAACATTTTATCAGCATACATTGAAATGGAGAAGATTGAGGCCATAATAGGGGCACATGGTATCAATCAATGTATAAAGTGATTTTCATTGAACATGTATAGGGTACATACATTGTCTATAATGTGACATAACGAAAAGAGTAATACAAATCCTTGTAAGTGTTCCAACACCTTAAAATATGTTGCTTGTCTATAAACAACAGGTGAATAGAGGGGAGGCACACTTTCACAAATGCTGCTTTTTGGTAGAAGAGATTATTTTGTAGTTAGGCTTTCATTTCTGATGATTGTGCTCTTTGCTTCTAATCTCTCTGCCCTTGAAGAGCAGTGGTGCTTATTGTCTCATAGTTATGGTGAATTTGGAGCAGATAATTATATATGTCTCGGCAAGGTTTTAGAATCCAGGGGATGTTTGCCAGTCTTTTGCAATATTTAAAATGAACGGATAGAGCCTCTTACTTACTATAATGCTTCCAGTTAGATAAAGTGCCAAAAACTAGATGCTGGCATCAATATCACAGTTATTTTTACAGTGACAGTGCTCTAGGTGTTTTATGTTTTAAGTTCTATTTAGACTCAGCAAAGTGTTATTCACCTTTCATTTTTATTTGTGATAAGCAATAAAAATATGGTGCATGAAGGAAACCATTTTTTAATTTATTAGATAATAAAAATAAGGCAAGAAAAATGAAAAATTAATTTACAGTGAACTTCTTTGAGTAGAAATGAGAATTAGAAACAGCAATATAAGGCCCAATATTATCATTAAAGATAGAATTTGTATTAAACATTACTTTTAGACCAATGTTTTACATATAGATAGTGCTTAGTAAACCTTTACTGAATTGAACTTGAGTAATTCAAAGCATATATTTCTGAAATTCAAAAGTTTTTTATGAGAAAATCTTAGAACATACCAATTTAGGAAATGCATTATACATTGAAAGTTGTGAAAATTATTTTTAAGGTCATAATATTCTGCCTTAAAGTTACTTTGGTTTAGGTTTCAGTAAATCTATCTATCTACTACATATATATATATATATGGATATAAGATATTGACAATGTTAGGTGTAAGATGTTATTCATTTTACTCCTCTACCTTGAGCATTAATAGTCATCAAATCTTTTGTAATTATTTGAAAATGTTCCCATGAGAAAATAAGTTCTATTAAAGAAGACTTGATTTATTAGCTATAATTAACAACAAGTATAATTAATGACTATGTCATGTGCTCAATTGATATTGAGAAAATACAATAAAGAATAAGGAAATGTGAGTCAAAGCAATTATACAGCAGGTAGACCATATGCCATACACACAGATGACATAGGTTAGATCTCTGTCATCCCATGTGGTCCCCAGGCACCACAAAGAGTAATTCCTGAGTGCTGAGTAAGGAGTAGTAATCCCTGAGTATTGCTATATGTGACCTGAAAGCAAAAACAAATAAATCAAGAACAAAGCAATGCACTATTTCCAGTATCTTAGGTGCTTGGCTGTTACAAATCTCTCTATTGACACAAAAATTTGTTATAAACCATATTAGAATTTGTAAAAAAAATATTGAGTAATAATGTATCTTTTGTTTGAGAAACTACATAAGCACATTACTCAGATAAATGTGTTGAGTTCTTACAAGAACCCCAGGGGCAGGTCTTATCACTCTGTGACAGACGTAAGAACTAAAGCACAAATTGGTTAGTTTTCAGTGTCATGTGATAGAATTTATAGAACTAATTACTATGCTTTAGCACTCACAAAGACTTGTTATGAATTTTTCTTTACAATACGAAAAAAGAGTGAGAGAACTATAAAAGAAAATATCTTTCTACTCTGTTTTTAATTTACATGGATGGAGAACATCTGGTCTGCATACCTGATATATCCTGACAAACCATATCATCCTGCAAAGTTATGTGTTTCTGGTAAAATTTGGGACAGTTAGGATGCTTCACAATGACCATCAGGTGCCTAGCTACCTGTATTTTACAGCCCACAACTGATGTTATAATTATTCTATGCGACTTGTCAGAAAGACCCCAATATATAACAATGCAAATTAAGGTATTAATATATAAGATGAATAATTTATTCATGAACAAATTTCCTCCAACAGGAATGATACTATAGCAGGCATGGAGCTTGCCTTCCATGTGATCTATGCAGGTTCTATCCCAGGCACTGCATATAGTTCCTGAGCCCACAAGGAATAATCTTTGAGTGTAGAGTCTGCAGTAAGCCTTGAGCATAGCCTGGTGTGCCCCCTCCAAAATGAACCCCAAAATAAAAATTCTAGCCAGTAAATTATTACTTTCATTGTATCTCTTGGCTTGATAGCAATGCCAACTTGTGTGAATGCTATGTAAAATAGCTGTTTTTTTTTTGTTTGTTTAGCTTAGATATTTTCCCCAAATCCTCTGTAACATCAAACTCAATGTCTATTTTAACTTATGTCTTAATTCTATTTTTCTTGTAGGCTATTGAAATTTTAAGCAGGAATTTGATTTGATTTGTGTCTATATGTTCCATTTATATACAGAACGAAAACAGTGCAGCTACACAATATATATCTGTGTGAGTGAAAGAAGTGTCTTTATATTCTAGTGTGAAATCACATTTGGAAGTTTAGAAATAGTTTCAGATCAGAACACTTTTTTTGTGCAAAAGACATTGGCAGTATAAGAACATATGTACTATATAACATATGACAAACAGGCAGATAAAAAGTGCTCATCATCACACATAACTCACACCTATGAGAATGGCACATATAAAATAAAGTGTAAATAGTCACTGTGAGCAAGGTTGTAGTGAGAAAAAACTCTAATACACTGTTGGTAGGAATGTTGTATAGTACAACCTCTAAGGAAAACAATATGTAGATTTCTCAAAAAATAGAAATAGATCTCCCATATTACCCAGCAATACCACTGCTCGGCAAACTCCAAACACAAGAACATTACTTTGAAAGGTTATATGCACACTTTTACTTATCACTGCATTTAGTACAAAGCCAAGATATGAAAACACCTGAAATATATCACTACAGATGAATGGATCATGAAGTGATGGCATCTATAAACAATGGGGTATTGTACAACACTAAGAACAAATAGAAGAACAAATTGCTTCTGCAATATAGATGCGTGGATAGAACTAGATTGTATTATGCTGAGTGAAGTCAATAAGAATGAAAAGTACAGATACAGAAATGATCTCTCGCATATGTGGGACTTAAAGGTACATAGTGAAGGGCTGTACTGCAGCTAGTGGTCCTCAAATTACAGCCCGCGGGCCACATATTGTATTTTGTTCCCTTATTGTTTCTTTACTTCAAAATAAGATATATGCGGTGTGCATAGGAATTTGTACATAGTTTTTGTTTTTACTATAGTCAGGCTCTCCAACAGTCTAAGGAATGGTGAACTGGCCCCCTGTTTAAAAAGTTTGAAGAGCACTTCTGGGCATTTTTGCCTTGCACACAACTGACTCAGGTTCCATCCCTGGTATCCCATATGTTTCTCTGAGCACCACTAGTAGTATTCTTGAGTGCATAGCCAGGAATAACTCCTGAGTTAACACAAGCAAAACAAAATGAAGATAACACAGTGAAGCAGCAACAAACAAAGATACAAAGGCAACTGACCCACACAATTAAGTCAGGGGTGCATTGAGAGGGAAAGGAGGGGGCAAGGGAGAGGAGGGTATGAGAGAGAGAGGATGAAGACAGGTACACTGGTGATAGGTATGGTGTCCACAATAAACCATTATTTGTAGTATTGTAAGTCAAAGAATAAATAAAAATAGTTTTAGAAGATCATATGTATCCTTTTTTAAGTTTCTTTTGTGGTCCACACCCAGCTGCACTTGGGTTACTTCTAGTTCTGTGATCAGAGATTATGGCAGGGTCAGGGTTTTCAGGGATCGAACTCGTGTCAACACTGTGAAAGACAAATGCCCTATCTGCTGTGCTTTCACTCTTGTCCCAATATATGTAAACTTTTCAAAAATAATTGTCTTTTCTCAGGCTGAGAGGATTTCTCAGCAGCTCCCAGGGAGCTCAGAGGCAAGTCCTGGCCTTTCTTGGCCGACAGAATTTAATAAGAGGCCCAAGGATGAAGGGCAACTCAGGTCTTGCGATGCTGGAAATGACTCAGGCCACATGGCAATATTCCCAACCCTCCAGGGCCAAATACGGACAAATTTGGGGCCTCCCCAGCTTGCTGCTCTTAGCAATCAAAACAGATTAATATGGATGAAAATCAAGTGACATTTAGGACTGAACTATCTCTTATCCCCAAAACATAAGCATCCTTTAACCCTTATCTAGAAAATGGATGAGATATCACATACTAAATTAAAAATTGTGTATTTGGTATCACAATTTATTAATAACAACTGCTTTAGAATATTTCTCACATGATAAAATATTGCTGAGAGGAATGTAATGTGTAGATAGCTAGAGAAAAACAATATTTTTTTGTTATCAACAACTGGTTCAATACCACAGATACAATGAGATTATTTAGTAAAAATAATACTTGTTAAAAAACCTTTTGATCAGTCAAGAAATAGACTTTTGCAGGAAGGTTTGAAAACAAATAATGGCAAAGACATCAAACATTATACAAATAGAAAACTTTGTTTAAGATAAAGTGTCACCACATAAATTACACAGTCAATGCTAGTTGGAATGTGGCTAAAAAAAACCCTTATCAAAAAAAAAAAAAAACCCTTATCTATCCTCTAGTGGTGGAAATGTTACTTGCTTTAGTCTTTATGGAAAACAGTATGGAGATATTTTAAAATAATAAAAATTAATATTCCTTATGCTCCATCTGCCCCAAAAGGGCTCAAAACACTATTTTTTCTTTCTTTCTTTCTTCTTCTTTCTTTCTTTCTTTCTTTCTTTCTTTCTTTTTTTTTTTTTTTTTTTTTTTTTTTTTTTTTTTTTTTGGTTTTTGGGCCACACCCGTTTGACGCTCAGGGGTCACTCCTGGCTATGTGCTCAGAAATCGCCCCTGGCTTGGGGGAACCATATGGGACGCCGGGGGATCGAACCGCTGTCCGTTCCTTGGCTAGCGCTTGTAAGGCAGGCACCTTACCTCCAGCGCCACCGCCCGGCCCCTCTTTCTTTCTTTCTTTCTCTCTCTCTCTTTCTTTCTCTCTCCTTCCTTCCTTCCTTCCTTCCTTCCTTCCTTCCTTCCTTCCTTCCTTCCTTCCTTCCTTCCTTCCTTCCTTCCTTCCGTCCTTCCTTCCTTCCTTCCTTCCTTCCTTCCTTCCTTCCTTCCTTCCTTCCTTCCTTCCTTCCTTCCTTCCTTCCTTCCTTCCTTCCTTCCTTCCTTCCTTCTTTCTTTCTTTCTTTCTTTCTTTCTTTCTTTCTTTCTTTCTTTCTTTCTTTCTTTCTTTCTTTCTTTCTTTCGTCACAGCTGGCAGTGCTCAGGGGTCACTCTTGGCTCCAGGCTCAGAAATCGTTCCTGGCAGGCTCGGGGGACCATATGGGATGCAAGGATTCGAACCACTGACCTTCTGCATGCAAGGCAAATGCCTTATCTCCATGCTGTCTCTCTGGCTCCCAAAACACTATTTCTAAAAGACATCTGCACTCCTATGTTCAGTAATTATCTATTCATAATAGCCACAATACAAAAATTACCCAAGTACCTGAGACAAATGAGTTATGAAGAAAAATTAGTACATATATATTCACACATATACAAGATAATAAAACAATATTCAGTATCATATAATTTTTAAAACAAGGCTATCACAGTTAAAAGCTATGGATATATTTTTCATGTATTCTTTTGGGTACACTACCTTGCTTTTCATTAGGGAGGTATTGGGGAAATTATCCTATCAAATAAAATGTATTATATTATAAGTTATTATTTCCAAAGTACCCCCAAAGGATCATTTATGGTATGAAAAAATCAATCCATTCTCTTGAACAATTTGCTAGCTTATTAACAAGTATAAAAAACTTCAAAATATAACTTAATTGTCTATGATGACTTTAAAAATGAGGGCAAAAGAGAATATGCTTTCTCTTTAGATTGAATGGTTATTGATTGAATTATTTACTACAAAGTTTATTTGACATAACCCTGTCTTCATATGGTTGTATTTGAAATAGGATATTTACAGCAGTGAAGTTAAATGGAATCATAGGATGGTCCCTAATTTTCAGGTTTGCTGACCATTATTAGAAGAGAAAGATAAGATTTCATACTCTTTTTTTATTTACATATAAAAGAAAAGCCAATTATCACAGAGAGAAGATAGCTTTCTATTAGCCAGAGAATATCTCTTTGAAGAGCCCAAATGCAATACAAAAAGACCATTTGCACTCATTTTAATCATCAGTCTTCACAATAGCTATGATCTGGAAACAACTCAAGTACCCAAGAATAGCTGAGTGACCATAGAAACAGTGGTACAACTACAAAATGGAATATTATGCAGCTATTAGGAAATGAACTAATAAAATTTTCTTATTCATAGATATACATGGAGAGTATCATGCTGAGTAAAATAAGTCATAGGGAGAGGGACAGATGTAGAATGATTGCACTCATCTAAAATATTTTCTCATGGTATGATATGATATGAGAATAATTATAAGATAAGAGAAGTTATAGAGGGAAAAGTGCTGTTAAGACAAAAAAAGAGACTACTATAGAATAATAGTTTCAAATGGTTATTCTGGATAAAAACTGAGAAATGAGGGGAAAAACTGATATGCATGATACCCATTCAGTAACAGTGTTGCAAATCACAGTGCCTAAAAGAAGAAAAAAGGAGATAGACAGACAGATGATAGATGATAGATAGATAGAGAGATAGAGAGATGATAGAGTGCTTCTATAGAGGCAACCTAGGGATGTGTTGAGGAGACTGGAGGGTAACTGGGAAAGTTGGGGGTAGACATGAACACTGGTGAAGGATTGGGTGTTTGAATATTGTATGCCTGAAACACAACTACCAACAACTTTTCATCTTTGCATGTCATAGTGATTTAATAAAAATAAATAAAATAAAACATGAAGGATAAATAAACTGTGGTACAACTACACAGTGTAATAGTACACAGACATTAGAAAAAATGAAGACATGAAATTTGGTTATATATGGATGAACATGGAGAATATTATAATGAGTGAAAAGAGTTAGGAGGGAGAGATAATGATTTCTTTCATATGTAGGATATAAAATAACATATAATGAGAATAATGCCCAAAGACAATATAAAAGAAGGTCAGGAAGACTGGTCCATATTAGGAAACTTTCCAGAGGGGTGTGGGGTAGGGCATGAAGTTGCAGTTAAAATAGAGAAGGGACCATTATATTAAGGATAGTGAAAAATAATAACTCTGGGTAAGAACTAGGGGCTGAAAAGAGGTAAACTGGTGTATATTATACCTCTTCAGTAATATTATTGCAAATAAAAGTGCACAAAAGGAAAATCCAAATTTAAAGGAAAAAATGTGTCTTTCATAAGGCAGGCTTGGCGGAGGTTAGTGGGAAAATGGGACATTGGTGACAGGAAGTATACACTGATGAAAAGATGGGTGCTCATATATTGTTGACTGAAAATTGTGAACAAATATTGATTGTAATTAATCACTCAGAGTGATTCAGCTAAAAAAAGAAAAAAAATTAAAAAGAAGAGTCAAAATTCTTGATGTTTCAGCCTAGTCTATGTGAAAAATGTCATTTTAATAATTTAATCTGATATTTATAACCTGAAATATATATATGTTATATATGTAGAACATCTATTAATAAAATTTAGCTAGTATATGCGTTTTTTGGTAATGTCTTCTCTAAATGTATATACTACAATAAAGAATTTGTTTAAGTACCCAAAAGTCTAAATATATTTGTACTATGAAAAGTTAAAAATTACATTTCTGTGAGAAAGTTTATAAAATTTGATATGCCAGTAGGGTTAATATGATTTATTAATTGTTTCTAGAATGACTTTATTATAATTGTGAATCTGTCTAATAATGAATTAGATTCCCATTATCATAATTGCTGTGTAGAACAATACTATGTTGATGTTAAATTTTGTCTAGAGCCAGTACATAACTAAAGATAGTGAGTGTCTTTCTAATTGTACATGTTATAATTATAATAATTTCAGTTTGACACAACATTATATTTTCATGAATTCATTGCATAGTATTTATATTATCTTCTTCACTGAACTTTTGGTAATACATCCTAGTGTTACAAAAATCAATTTGCTTTATAGTGTTTTGTCTTTGTCTCTTTGAAAGTATGTGGATTAGCAGTATTTCTATAATGTCCAGGAGACAAATGCTAACTATGCTAGGTATATTTTTCTTATCTTTCTTCTATATATGTTTTGTCTAGCAGAAAACGATTCCTGTACTCTTATAAAAAGCAGCATTGCAACTAGTAATTAGTAGTGATTACAAAGTTGGACAATTAAGTAATTTTCATTTAACTTTAGACTTATACCACAAGCATAGCCAGCTGCCTATTCAGGTATTGGATATTTAAATTTGCTAGTCCAAGCCCAGTTTTTTTAAGACATTTACAACTAGACTAAAAGTCATTGGTTGGGGAATTCTGAAAAAGAAATTCACAGACAAACTTTGTATTCTTTCTTCTTTTACATCTTTATTTGTTGTATGTGTGTGGGTCCATTTCTTTTGATTTTATTTTTAATATGAAAATGTCTATATTTCTTCATATATTTATTTCAGAACACTGAAAGAACTCTTAAATTCCAAAATAAAAATTTACATTATTTCAGGCATTTTTAGGACATAAAATGAAAGCACCATAACACTGAACACGTTCTGCCTAGTTTGTGGAATATCTATGATTTGTGGTATTCCTTTCAGGGAAGCTAAATTACATGCCAGAAATGGAAAATGAAGGTGTATTTGCTGTCCTTTGGATAACCCCATGTTGTCTCTAAAGGCTTCTATAATAGTTCTTGTATCTATTCAGATTCAGCTTCTGACACTGCTTCAGGTCTTGACAGTCGAATTTCTGAACCTTTAAAACCAATATAAGTGCATGTGTTTGGAAAAAAAAAAAACTATTATAAGGATCTTCTATAGGAACATAAAATCCTGTAGTGGTTAAAGTTCAATTTCAAACTTTCCAGAAAATACACTTTATTGCATAGTTTAAGAATGACAAATGGGGGCCGGAGAGATAGCATGGAGGTAAGGTGTTTGCCTTTCATGCCGAAGGTCATTGGTTCCAATGCCGGCATCCATATGGTCCCTCAAACCTGCGGGGGGCAATTTTTGAGCCTAGAGCCCAGATTAACCCCTGAGTGCTGTGGGGTGTGACCCAAAAACAAAACAAACAAACAAAAAGGAATGACAAGTGATGGTTTTGAAAGGATAACTATTTCTTAAGCATTGGTCTTCTGGGAATATTTATAAGGAACGCTGGCATTCAAATTCTAGGTTCTAAAGTGGGGATAAAATTTGTCCATTTACTCCAACAGCATGAATTCAGTCCGACTTTTTTAAAATATTTATTTTGTATATTGTGTTATATATATAAAATATTTAGATAAATCTAGATGTCCAAAACAATTTAGTGGATCATGAAGATGTAGTACATATATACAAACACACATATATATACACATATATATACATACACATATACATATACACACATATGTGTGTATAAAAATGTGCATATATAAATACAATGAAATATTACATAGCTGTAAGAAATGATACATTTTGCAGTAACATGGGATGGAACTGGAAGATATTATGTTAAATGAAGTAAGTCAGAGGAAGAATGATAAATTCAAAATGATACAACATATATGTAGTATTTAGAATAATTGCACAAAAAACCAATTGTATAAATGGTGGATGTCTTGAATACTGTAAGTTCCTTTTCTTTTTTTCCCTCCCCTGCATATCACTTTACAATTTCTTTTTTACTCTCTCACCCCTAATACTTTATTTCTCCCTGTTTAGCCCTCTATACCCTCAGTTCTTAACTCCTCAGGAACTGTATTGTTTCCCCACCCCAACTGACTGCCAGCCATCTCTCAAAGCAACAGGACAACATTCCAGTCCAACTTGCCTCAGCCCAGGGTGAAGCTGCCTCCGATGTTGCTCCTGATTCTTCTCTGATGACTCTTTTCTCCCTTCACTGTTGACTATTGATCACTACCAGATCGGGTTCTTGAAAGATGCTCTGCTCAAGAATAGTATCTGATACTTGACTTCTATGAATCATTTTTCAGACTCCACAAGACTACATCGCAGGTTGAAACTGTGCTCTGGTCCCTCCCCCCCCCAAAAAAAATCCAATTCAAAAAAGGGTGTGGCCCCATTTCCCCATTCTTCCTGTGCAACTTGATCTTACCTGCAAGACCCAGTCCATTCCTGGGAGGGGTCTTGGGAAGGTTAGATAAGGCCTTTGACCCAGGGGATTAGGAGCTTGGCCAGGATGGAGAGGAATTGGCATTTACCTGGATGGAGAGCTATGGCAAGGGAGAAGCAAGAATGCAGGGCTGAATGCGTAAATGGTTAGCAGCCACATCTGTTGGCTGGGGCTAAATAAAGATGTTATCTCTCTGGAAGCCTGCCTGTGAGTGAGTTCAATACCCATCACTTTCCTGAACGCAGACCCACCAGTTAATGGGGGATGGAGCCACGTGGCTGGGGCCTAAGAACAAAGGCTTAATTCAACATTTTGGTGCCCAAACAGGGACCTGAATTCTGGACCCAAGAAAACAGGGATTATGGTGAGATTTCTGCTCTTCTGTTTCATTGTGGCTTTTTTCAGATGGAGTCAGCCCAAAGCATTTGGCCACGTGCAACCATGTTCAAAGATGGCCACGACCCATATCTGTGGGCAAAAATATCAGTAAAACAGGGGAGGTGAAAACTTGTATCACTCCCATCCAAGGCCTAGTACTGAAATTTTGTTGTCGAAAATTCTTTTTCCAAACACATTGGCCTCCTCAGAGACTACTGGAGGGCCTTAATCGGAAAAGGTTCAGTCTACAAGCAGACTGATTTTCTGAGAATGACCTTCGGCTTGAATTTGGACTTCGACTTTGAAAATTTCAAACTGAACTTTTAGCTTGAATCACTTTGAATTCTGGATACCCAGAGAACTGCAGTGTCAGACTGTGTGGCAGGGCAAAAGAGGTGAATAGCATGCAAGCGGCCAGAGGTGGCAGGCACACACTCGACCCAGCCTTAGAGCAGCTGCGGCATCTGCAACCCCTTGGAACTCAAACCACGTGGAAGAAGACAGGCGTCTGGACAATTGGTTTTAGGTGAAGGGATAACACAATAGGTGTTGGTAATGGGAAAAAATTAGGTAGTATTTTAAAAAAAATTTAAAAATGGGGAGTGATACAGCTTAGCCTAACTAAAAGATCTGATTTATAACCACCTACATCTAACTTTGTTTTCAGGTGTATCTCTTGATTTAAGTCACTTGCTGATTTAAATGTGCTTTATTATTTTCCATAGTTAATGTTTCCATTGGTATAATGTGTTACTGTGTATTTTAATGTATTTAGCCTGTTTTTTAAAATGGATGTACTGTAATTATGCTTTTGTGCTTGTGTTTAGGGAAGGTTAATAGGAACAGAAAGTTCCCCCAATATAGTTTAAAGGTATAGGAACAAAAATAAGTTCCAGGATAGTGCTTGGTAAAAGCATTAAGAAAATTTTAAGGGCCCGGAGAGATAGCACAGCAGCGTTTGCCTTGCAATCAGCCGACCCATGGACCTAAGGTGGTTGGTTCGAACCCTGGTGTCCCATATGGTCCCCCGTGTCTGCCAGGAGCTATTTCTGAGTAGACAGCCAGGAGTAACCCCTGAGCACCGCCGGGTATGGCCTAAAAACAAAAAACAAAAAACAAAAAACAAAAATCAAAAACAAAAAAAAAAAACCCAGAAAAATTTAAGTTACAAATGTATGGTGTATTTTGCAAAAATGTTATTTTTAAGATAGGGTGATATATTGATTTTACACTTTAAAGATTGTTGCTATGGAAATATTACCACCTTTGGCTATAGGCGGAAGCCACATAACTTATGCCTTTTGTCTTTATGTAAAAAAATAAAGGGCAGATGTGGCCCCATCCCCCCATTCTTCCTGTGCAACTTGATCTTACCTGCAAGACCCAGTCCATTCCTGGGAGGGGTCTTGGATGGAGAGCGATGACTGAGGAAGAAGTGAGAATGCAGGGCTGAATGCATAAATGGTTGTTGGAGACTGTTTGGCATAACTAAAAGCCCTTTTTACTAAAATCAAAATGGAGTCTCTGAAAGTCTGAGCAAAAGTGCCTACGTGACAATTAGCAGGAGCTGCCAGCCTGAGCAGCTAGCAAGATGTGGCCTTTGCCCTTGGACCTAAAGAAAAGGGGAGTCACTGCATACCTCAGAGCTAGGAGAGTCAACCACAGGCACCAAGATGTTTCCATAAAGATAGAGGCTGGTGGGCCTAGGCAGAGATTAGATCTTATACTTTGTTGCTCTAACATGGTATGGGCCTCATGATTGATGAATGCCAGTCTCATGATGTACAACCTTGTTAATTTTGAAAAAACAAGATGTGCCTGTGGAAAGTTACAATTATTCCAAGAATGCCTTGCCCCTTTCTCTTTGTTTGGCCTGACTATAAAAAGCTTGCCCCCTCCCAGAATAAACAGACTCTTGATTGGAACTTTTCGCCTTGAGTCTCTGTCTTCCCAGTTCCTCTTTTCTTTCAGGCCGGAATCCTCTTCGTGACTCGGGAATAACTGTTGTGGTCTCCAGCCTGGACGAGGTCTCTGGGGGGCCGCAAATGGTTAGCAGCCACATCTGTTGGCTGGGGCTAAATAAAGATGTTATCTCTCTGG
Source organism: Suncus etruscus (assembly GCF_024139225.1). Classification (NCBI taxonomy): domain Eukaryota; kingdom Metazoa; phylum Chordata; class Mammalia; order Eulipotyphla; family Soricidae; genus Suncus; species Suncus etruscus. The sequence goes on along the minus strand of NC_064863.1, from coordinate 38,281,047 downwards.
AAGCTTGCCTGTGAGTGAGTTCAATACCCGTCACTTTCCTGAACCCAGACCCGCTGGTTATTGGGGGATGGAGCCATGTGTTTAGGGCCTAAGAACAAAGGCCTCCATCCCCCACCCAAGCCCATCCAAAGGGCTTAACTCAACAAAAGGGGATATATATGCATTTTCTTTATATATTTATTTAGATGTATTCCTTAGTAGGCATGATTCTTTCTTTTTTTTTTTTTAATTTTAATTATGACAACAAAGATACAAAGAAAGTGGACAGGGTAAAGTTACAGTGGAAGCACTATCACCCATAAACAGAATTCTCAGTAGTCCCATCGATGATACCCCAGCCTTGAACTTTCAGCCAAAGAACATTAAGAAAAACAAAACTGAACCCATGTACAATACAATTACTTTGTCCATCCAATCCCCAGTTGTAGTACATACTATTTCTTAGCAGCACACAATATAATCTAAAGACATTAGACTTATGTAATTCCTTAAACATTGAGGGCAAAGTACATTTATCTAGTTTCATGCACATGCTTACTAGTTTAAGTTAACCTCAAAAGTTTTAGTGGGTTGTTTTTCTTAAGGATTGGAGTCAAGGGAACATAGTAAAAAATGGTATTAGAGTGGCATTTGTTTGCATAAGCCCACCAAAATATAAGGGACATGGAAAGAAAAATTATGGTCTAAATACAAGGAGACCCTACCCCTGAAGTTTCCTGGCACAGGACTGACTCTAGGCTCCAGGCAAACTAGTTTGTCCAATCCAAGTCATTGTCTAGAGTGGCAATACACTTCCATTCCTCACATAGTCTCTGTTGTTGGTATCATGCTTCTGTATTAAAGAACCTGGAGTCTGCATATCCCATATTGCAGTCAGGATGGTGCAGAGCATCCTCTCATTTCACCTCACACTTAAGGGGCACTAGAGAGAACCATGTCCTGTAGAGCAGGTCATTTTTGTTGTCAAGTCTTCTCAGTGTAAACGGAAGTCTCTTTTTAGGATGTCGACGTCAGACCCTTGGTAGTGTCTTTCCTGGTAGAGGACTGCTTCCAGCTGTTGCTATAAAAGACCTTGGATGTTTCGTAGATAGCTTGCCTGGTTCCGGCGTGAATGGAGGATGCCCATTCTTCTGAAGCCTGTGCCAGGTCATTATATCAATGTTCAGGGTGTAAGGTACATTGTACTGAGATTTATTAGCTAAGAACTTATCTGTATGTATAGTGTTTTCCCATTTTAATGTGTCTATGCAAACAAGGATCAATGCCATGAAGCGTTATTGGCCCATATGGAGGCAATAGGAACAAGACCAGCAATTTCCATGACATAGTTCAATCATAGGCATTAAACTGAGGGACAGTTCCACCAACAATCCTTACTGAACAGCTTACAAAGAAGAGACAAGATGAAAAGTGGATAGAAACATCATGATAGAAGAATATATAGAGTTACAGCTGTTAAAGAAAATACACATAAAATATTCAAAAGATATATGTGTTCAATATGTGTTCAATTTATGTCCTTCTTAATAGTTCTGGGATTGTTAGATCCACTGTATGTCTTTGGTCTGAGATTAGAACTGTGTGTTACTGAAGTTAAGAAGGGTAAATCTGGGGTACTGATGGTGGGAGGAGTATATGTTCGCACGGGGGCGCTAGCCCCCACGCGGTTTGCAACATGTACACTGGTATGAAATTTCAAGTGACAGCCTAAGTATAACTGAATAGCTATCTGCCACCCCCCAGATCAAACTCCACCCCCTAAGCCAATCTCTGGAGCTGGCCTGGGAGTGGGGAAAACCCAGGGTGCCCCATCAGGTCCTCCCAAGAACCCACCTGGAGATCCGGAGGAAAGGGGGAGAGGGGGGTCGGGTGACCCAGGTCCGGGCCCCCCTACCCTGGGCCGGGCCAAGAGGCCCCTGGCACGTACGGAGGTCTGCCAGGAGCCAGTAGGCATGATTCTTAGCGTATATTTCTTTATGTAGATGTAGGTTTTCTCATTCCTTTTCTGGATTTGCTTAGTAGAAAATTATAGTAGGCAAGTTACTCTTGAGGCTTGAGTTCAGGTTACAAATAGGTTATAGGGCTTGTTTAGCTTGTTATTTTTACCCCCATATGCACCAGTAATATCATGTGACAATTGTTCCTTTTGCATAGACATGTTAAAATATGTGACGTCTTACATATAGAAAAAAGTTCTTGTCTAATAGGGGTAGGAACTCATAAATTTTATATTATATTTATATTATATTACATTATTATATTATATTATTAATTATATTATGTTATGTTATATTATGTCTATGTTATGTTATGTAATGTTATGTTACGTTATATTATTTATATTCTGGGGTGTCATTCACCCTGAACATTTCTCATAGTGACTTGACTTAGGCCTCAGTCAATTGGACTTAGACCATCCATTCCCAAACCTTGGATCCCATCTTTTGAACCAGCACAGTTTTCTGCACCAGCACCAGGAATCTAATTTCCATCTGGGAAAGCTCTAAAGCTGCCCTGTATACTGATTTGCTCCAGGGTGGGTTTATATGACACCATGATGACTAGAAAACTTGCTTTCAGGGCAGTTTTCCCTGCCTTGCCACCTAATGGTGAGATGAAATCAGAAACTGCTTCGTGACAACCCAGCTTCGACATAGGATCTGTGCAAAAAACAAACCAAGATACCTAATCATAGAAGCCTGACTGTGACAACAGTGTTCGAGGAAAACTATTACTGGGACCTTGGGCTTACATAATTAGTATACCCAGAGCCTGTAATTGGTCTTATGACAGGATGCTTCATGTCTGCAATTCTTAAATTTTATTTTTATATTCTAGATAGTGGCTCCTTTTTCATAGAATCTTGGTACATAAATTTCTTTTTCATAGAATCTTGGTACATAAATTACTTTGTTTTATCTCAGGTTTATTCATTTTTCCTTTTGGGGTGGTTTGGGCCACACCCAGTTACATTCAGGGGGTTACTCCTAGCTATATGCTCAGAAATTGTTCTTGGCTTGGGGAACCATATGGGATGCTGGGCGATCAAACAGTGGTCTGTCCTAGGTTAGCCATGTGAAAGGCAAATGCCTTACCACTTGTGCCACTGCACCAGCACTAAGCGTATGCATGTCTATAAAATTCAGAAGAAGACAAAAGAGGATGGTCTCAGGTGCATTGGTTGAGATAAAAAGGACAGAACTAAATACCCAAGCCAAAGTCATGAACAATAGAATCAAAAGGCACAAACTATAACAATATAAATTTAAAATATTCCTGTTATACTGACATGCACAGGAATAAGGAGGAATATATATGATGCACGCTGTGGACATTAGTGAAAGAAGGGCAACACCGGTAGTGGAAATGCCCCTAATTCACTGTCACTGTATGCCTGAAATACATTTATGAAGGACTTTGTAAATCACAACAGTTTCAATAAAGTTTTAAAATAAAGTTAAAAAGTTAAGTATAATTAGATAATCTCCTCAAATCTAGCAGTCATATATAAAATTGCAGTATTTGATTTCACAAAAATATTTATGCTATTAAACTTAACGTTTAATCAAAAATATATAAGAAGTAGTGTGAAATAATGTGAAAAATAGGTTTCTTGGCATCTGCTAGCTCAAAAGAAAAGCAAAAAATTACAAATAAATAAAAATTAAAAAACTAAAATCCAAAGAATCAAAGAAATGTCTATAATATATAAAAAAGTTTTACACTATAATCCATTATTTTCAAATCTCAAGTACATGGACATTGGTAAATAACTTTTAAAAATTCTTGAAGAGATTTTAAAGATTTTGAAAAACTTTCCATATGTGACCAATATTAAGCATTTTGGACTTTTTGTGGTATATGCGCTCTATTGCACTACTCAGCATTTCCTCTTTACTGCCAATGAAGTCATTGATAACACGTTAATGAACTGATGTTGCCACATTCTAAAAATTGCATTTTTGCACATTAATATTTAAGTTTAATATTATTTACAAATTTACAAAATATTCATCTTTTGATATTTTAACAACCATTGAAAACATTAAATATTTAGCTTACAGGCTGTAAGCTTATTTACAGGCTGTAAATGAGGGGGCAGAAATTATTTGGTCTTGGCAAAGAAATTATTGATCTATTACAGTTGGCTCACTCAATATAAAGGAAGAATGGCTTCCAATCATCAGCTCCTCTCATGTTTAAAGTTCTGGGTATGTGGCAATACTTTAAACTAATTGAAGCTTTGAATTTTTATGAGCAGGAAAGAAAGTAGTAGGGGTCTTATTAGACATAATATAGATGTCTCTGATTATCATTTACCACAAATATATCATATATACCATTCGATATAATACCATACATTAACTTACATTGCATTGTAGTTACATGAGAAAAGGCCATTTAATCTGATGGGATAGAAAATACACTATCAGTGGATAAATAAAATAAAGAGAAGAATATCCTATAGAATTATTTTATGGGGGAGTGGTGGCACAAGCAGTAGGTCGTCTTCCTTGCACATGTTAACCTAGGACAGACCACAGTTCCATCCCCTGAAGTCCCATATGGTTTCTCAAGCTAGGAGTGATTTCTGAGCACATGGCCAGGAGTAACCCCTGAGTGTCACTAGGTGTGGCCCAAATATAAAAAAAAGTATTATTTTATGAAAAGAAGTCTAGATATATCTACCATGTCCTCTTTTTCCTGTGGTACTTTTTGTACCTAAATTACAAGGTAAGGAATAAATTTTAGCTTTTACTTGCTGCATATATAAGTAGGATCTTTCCTCCAATGCTTATATAAAATAAATTTGTTCTTTCAAATACATTTGTCCAGTTCCTTAAAAAATAAAGAATGGAATTCTGTTACCTGGTAAAAGCACATACAGGTCCAGTTTGGAGGATTTTAGCAGAGGGAAAGTGGGAGTTAACTATTGCAAAAGGACATTCAAATAAATTGTGTTTCTGCTAACATACCACTCACTTTAAAATCTATTGAAACAATAGTGTCTGGAGTTTTCTGGAAAAAATAATAGATTACTTTTTTCTTTTCTTTCCACTTTCACTTTTTAGATGCACATCTTTATTTAAGAACCATGATTACAAACATGTTTGAAGCTGGGTTTCAGATATATGAATAAAAAAATAAAGGACATCCTTCTTCACCAGTGCAACATTCCTACCAACAATGCCCTCCAACTCCCTCCTCCCCCAGCCCTTGCCTGCATTCAAGACAGGTATTCTGTTTTTTTCACTCACTACCATTGCCGTGGTAGTTGTCAGTGTAATCATTTCTCCAATTGCATTCACCACTCTTTGTGGCAAGTTTCATATCATGGGCCAAACCTTCCAGCCCTCATCTCTATTGTCTTTGTGTATTATTACAATACTGTTTTTTAATTTTTCTTAAAACCCATAGAGAGACTATTCTGTGTCTATACCTCTCCTTTTGACTTATTTCACTCAGAATAATAGATTCCATGTCCATCCATGTAAATGAAAATTTCATGAGCTCAACTCTTCTGACAGTTGCATATTTTCCATTGTGTATATTTACCACAGTTTCTTTAGCCACTCAGCTGTTGTTGGGCATCTTGGTTGCTTCCAGATTCTAATTATTGTAAATAGTGTTGCAATGAATATAGGTGTAAGAAGGCATTTTTGTGTTGTATTTTTTGTTCCTAGGATATATCCCTATTTCCAGTTTTATGTGGAATCTCCATATTGTTTTCCATAAAAGCTGGACTAGATAGAATTCCCACCAGCAGTGAATGAGAGTTTTTTTCTCTCCACATTTTCTCCAGCACTGATTTTTCTTGTTCTTTGTGATGTGTACCAATCTCAGTGGTGTGAGATAATACATAGTTGTTTTTATTTTCTTTTCCCTGATGATTAGTGTTGTGGAGCATTTTTTCTGTGTATTTTGGCCATTTGAATTTCCGTTCATTTCTTCTCATTTTTTTGATAGGGTTAGATTTTTTTTCTTGTTATGTTCTGTCCTTGTATATCTTCTTATCTAAAGAGTATTGGGTGATGGTTTCTTCCATTCTGTGGGTGGCCTTTGTATCCTAATCAATATTTCCTTTGAGGTGCAGAAGCTTCTCAACTTAATATAGTCCCATCTGTTTTTCTCTGCTTCCACTTGTTTGGACAGTGCTGTTTCCTCCTTGAAGATGCCTTTAATCTCAGTGTCATAGAGCGTTTTACCTATGTGCTGTTCTATATACTTTATGGTTCTGGGTCTGATATCAAGGTCTTTAATCCTCTAGGATTTGACCTTTGTGCATGGTGTTAGATGGAGGTCCAAGTTTGCTTTTTTACATGTGGGTGACCATTTGTGCCAACACCACTTGTTGAGGAGGCTTTTCTTGCTTTATTTTGCATTCTTGCCCCTTTATCAAAAATTAATTGGTTGTATGTCTGGGGAACATTCTCTGAAACTTACGTCTATTTCATTAAAATGAGGATCTGTCTTTATTCCAATACATTTTTGTAGTACAATTTAAAGTTGGGGAAGGCAGATTACTTTTCTTGCTAAATATACTTATCATTGTTATCTTCTAGAATTTTCTAAGAATCATTGGTAATTAACAGCAATTTTCTACCTGTGCTTAACTCTATCAATCTGTTTAGCTATCTGATTGATTGAAAGTTTCCAGGTATGGATAAATTCTCAGACCACAATCATAAGGAAAAATGGGGAACAGGTTTGGAATAGGGCTTCCACAGAAAATAATCTAAACCAAACTGGAGAGGAATGAAACAGGTATCTGGGAACCTTTCCACCACATAGAGAAAGAGAGTGAAGCCTGAAGGGACCACAATATTTATTGGGAAGATAGTACCACTCCCCAGGGTGGAGAAAAGGCTGGGGAGAAGAGCCTATCTAGAGGTTCTTCCAGCCTAAGTGGGCTTTTGATACATTAAAAACAAGAGCCACAGGGGCCGTTGAGGTAGCGCTAGAGGTAAGGTGTCTGCGTTGCAAGCGCTAGCCAAGGTAATATCGCGACCGCAGTTCGATTTCCTGGCGTCCCATATGGTCCCCCCAAGCCAGGGGCAATTTCTGAGCGCTTAGCCAGGAGTAATCCCTGAGCATCAAAGGTGTGGTCAAAAAAAAAAAAAAAGGCAAGAGCCATAGTGGTTGAGCGTGAAGTCTGATGCTTCATATCAGTTTAGGGTAAAGGTTAAATAGTTCAAGCTTTCATTCTTTATTGTTTTAAAAAAATAAAAGAGAAACTTCTTGCTTTCTTAACTTCAGGGAGGGAGAAAGAGGAAAGACATGATGAAGAAATGAAAAGCAATGAGTTGAAGACTAGACAGATATTTTAATGGGCTAAGCACATACTTAGTATGCAGGAAGCAATAGCTTAATCCCAATCAATACAGATCCCTTAAATATTGAAGTAATAGTAATCCATGAGTGTGAAATCTCTCTGAAACGGAAACTATATATAGGTGAATTAGTCCATAGTTGAATCTGATATCAGAAAGTATATACTTACTTTTTATAATATTATTTAAGCACCATTTGACCACTCTTTTCAATAGTGCCTATTTGGACATGATGAACTCCATCTTCCCTCTCATCCAGAGAAAAGTCTTTGGATTCTATCCCGATATTAATTTCACCAATGATTATTGATAATGTTAGATACTATTCATAATATTTTACATATATTATGTTATTTAAACTACATATAGAATTTGTAAAATAACCATTTTTCCCAATTATTGATGAAAAATCAGTTTAAATGATTTGGAAATTTTAAATGATGAAATTATGTTCCTTGTGACATATTATAACATTATTATAACATTATTATAATGTTATAATTATAATTATTATAATGTTATAACATTATTATAATAATATTATATTTTGCCTTGTTATAGGTACTAAGTGGGCATAACGCATTCAGGATTATCATTAAACTATTGAGTTTTGTGTTTTTCTTTCTGACTCTCTTTGACTGGTTTTAATTAAATTTATAAATAGCCTTAACTCTGTCTTCTTTCAATTCTTTCAGACTACTTCTCAGCTGCCTGCAGACTACTTAGCCAAAACCTGATCTTATTTCAAAATTTTCTTTTTATAAAGGGTAGACTAGTTTAGTCTGAGTTTTCCAGTTTATAATTTTTGCAGTGATCATATATCTTTTAATAATGAATATATCTTTTAATTATAATTAATTGTGTTCATTATTAACCTTTCATTTTTAAAGCTGGTTTAGTTGTATTAACAAATTCACCATGATAAAATATTAATTTTCTTTGTTCTAAGAGCACAGTGTTTAATGAATCAAATATTTATTGATGGAATATTCTATTAACCATGATGTGTATGAGGATCCCAAATAGCATGGCATCAATTTTCCAAGTGTTCTAATGTGACCCTAATACAATATTATATAGCTATACATAATATATATCTACAAGCATATATATATATACTGTTAAATATGCTTGGATAAACATAAGTAAGTATGTATTAAAAACCAATATATTTATAAAAGATATGTATTTTAAGTACTTACATTATATATATATATCTAGAAATGTATTCAAATAGGGTAGATGACTCAGAAGTCATAAAGGAAGGCTTGCATGTGCAGAGACCCAGGTTTGAACCCTGGTACTGCTTGATCTCCTGTTCAGTGCTCTTATGGGTTAAGATATACCACAAACAGTGATTTGTAATAGATTCAATGTACTAAATAAGTAGATATGGTCAGGAGTGGACACTGGACCCCAGAACACTGGAGAGCCCCCCCAAGAGATTATATTCACATCTATTTACAAAGAAGTATGCATTTGACTAGACATGAATACATACTTAAATTATGCAGTATAATATGCTAATATAGCATTACCTTGCATTTTATTTGCATTTTGTTATTAATGTATATTATGTGCACAGTATACATATGTTGAGTAAACAAGTATCTACACTTATTGTATACTATATATATTTACAAATATGCTACAAAACTATGTCTTGAAGATATGTGTATTTATTGTCATTTTGAACTACAATTCAAAGTGAACTGTACTATAATTTTGAATTAGAGTACTAATCAGAAAATAAACATTTAGTAACTTTAGCTAATGACGATAATAGAAAGTGGAATCATTTAGTCACACAACCAGAGGCAAGCAAAAGGTAAGTTTTTATAGAAGCCACATTTGGTGAGACTAAGCTCCAGTTGGGCAAACCCAGTAACCAGTAAAATATCAGTGTGTGTGTGGTGCTTCAGGGCCATTCATTGCCAGAGATAGTACTTGGGCCGGAGTAATAGCACATTGGCAGGACATCATTTACCTTGCATGTTGCCAACTGGGGGCTAGCCCAGGTTCAAACCCTGACATCCCATATGGTACTCTGAGCCTGTCTAGAATTATTGCTGAGTGTAGAGTCAGGAATAACCCCTAAGCACCACTGGATATGGCCAAAAAATGGAGGAAAAAAGGAAGGAAGGAAGAAAAGTGAAAAAAGAGAGCAATCAAGAAAGAAGAAAAAGAAAGAAAAGTAAAAAGGGAAGAAAGAAAGAAGAAAGAAAAAGAAAAAGAAAGAAGAAAGAAAGAAAAAGAACTTTAATATTTTTAATTTAATTTTTATTTTAATCATAGTGGCTTACATATAGTTAACAGTAATATTCCACGTACATATTAACATTGAATCAGGGGAATCCCACCACTGAATTGTCCTCCCTCCACCTCTGCTCCCATCCTGCCTCCCATATCCTCCACTCTTACCCCAGGGACTGCTAGAATGAGTGGTCCCCTTTGTGTTTAGTTTATTACTTAGTGATCTTATAACTGTTTGGTTCTAAGCTTTAGTATTTGAACCAGCAGGTCATGTATTCTATTATTTCATCTATCTTCTTAGCACCTAAAATGAATTTTTTAAGTATTGAGGATTTAGCTTTACACTTATAGTCTCATTTTCTTCTCCATTTTCTATCTCTAGTAATGAAAATATTTGAAACCCTTTCTTTCCTGTAGTATTACTAGAAGAGAAAGAGACCAAATATACCTACATTTTTCCAACTTACGCCCGGGCACCTTTGACAATTTACAAACTTTGACCAAGTTACTTCTGAGATAACTTTGACAATTTACTCAAGTTTCCTGTATTCACCAAAAAATACAATTAATGAATAAAAATACTCTATAGTATAAATTCTTGTTGAGAGCCATGTAAAAGAAAATTTGGTAAAGAGAGGAAAATCAGTACTAAAAACTCAAAATTATGACCAGTGGAAATATGAATGCTGATTATGAAATTCTGTGAATGTCTTAGTTTTTCACATAAAGATAAAATTCACTTTTGCTTATTCAACAGGACTAGATCCATTTACATTCTCACTTAAATAAATGGGCTCCCAAGAAGTAAAAAAGAATGAATGATAATTAAATGTTAATCTTTCACAACTAAAATTACTGAAAAATTATATGCAAATTGAAACAATAATCAGTGAAGGATTTTTGTGAAATCCTTGGTATCTGTGCCTGGATTTATATTTTATATTCGAAACATACCGTATTTGCCGGCATATAAGACGACCCCCTAATTTTGCAGTTAAAACATAGGTTTAGGCCTATATTCGCTGTATCAGACAGAACGTTCCTGTGCTGCAACTGTATGTACCACAGTGAGCCAATCACAACAAGCAAAGGTTCAAAGGTTATACTGTAATAGACTTCCTCTGTGACTCTGGCCAATCTGAGCAGGCTTTTTACAGTGTAGATTCGGGTCCAGAATACTGTCTAATTTGCATGCATAAAAAAGCCTACTTGGATTGGCTGAGTTAGAGAGGCGGTCCGAGCATCCTTGCAGGGATTGGTGCAGGATCGAGTTGGAAAATTCATTTTGTGGCAATATTCAGACAATTTTCGTTTAGCAGCAT